>NC_051211.1:30046249-30238749 GCF_015220715.1 Pygocentrus nattereri
AAGGTATAAAGTTGATGAGCCACACCATGAAGGTATGGGAAAGAGTTGTTGAAGCAAGGCTAAGGTGAGAGGTTCAGATCAGTGAGCAGTAGTTTGGTTTCATGCCCAGAAAGAGTACCACAGATGCAATTTTTGCATTGAGAGTGTTGGTAGAGAAGTACAGAGAAGGTCAGAAGGAGCTACATTGTGTCTTTGTGGATCTAGAGAAGGCATATGATAGGGTGCCAAGACAGGAACTGTGGTACTGTATGAGGAAGTCAGGTGTAGCTGAAAAGTATGTTAGAGTGGTGCAGGACATGTATGAGGATAGTGAGACAGTGGTGAGGTGTGCAGTTGGAGTGACAAATGGTTTCAAGGTGAAGGTAGGGTTACATCAGGGATCAGCTTTGAGCCCCTTCTTGTTTGCAATGGTGATGGAAAGGTTGACAGATGAGGTCAGGCAGGAGGCTCCATGGACCATGATGTTTGCAGATGACATTGTAATCTGTGGTGAGAGTAGAGAGCAGGTGGAAGAGAATCTGGAGAGGTGGAGGTTTGCACTGGAGAGGAGAGGAATGAAGATCAGTAGAGACAAGACGTCGACAAATACATGTGTGTGAATGAGAGGGAGGCAGGTGGAAAGGTGAAGATGCAAGGAGTAGAGGTCGTAAAGGTGGATGACTTCAAATATCTTGGGTCAACCATCCAGAGCAATGGACAGTGCAGAAAAGAGGTGAAGAAGAGGGTGCAGGCAGGATGGAGGCAGGTGTCAGGGCTGATGTGTGACAGAAGGATAGCAGCAAGAGTGAAAGGGAAGGTTTACAAGACATTAGTGCCTCCTGCTATGATGTATGGTTTGCAGACTGTGGCTCTGTCTAAAAGACAGGAGGCTGAGCTGGAGGTGGCAGAGATGAAGATGCTGAGATTTTCGTTGGGAGTGACAAGGATGGACAAGATTAGAAATGAGCAGAACAGAGGGAGAGTGAAGGTGGAGAAGTTTGGAGATAAAGCCAGAGAGGCCAGGTTGAGATGGTTTGGACATGTGTTGAGGAGGAGTAGTGGATATATTGGTCAAAGAATATTGGAGATTGAGCTGCCGGGCAGAAGGAGAAGAGGTAGACCTCAGAGAAGGTTTATGGATGTAGTGAAGGTGGACATAGAGATGGTTGGTGTAAAAGTAGAGGAGGCAGTGGATAGGGCAAGATGGAAGCAGATGACTTGCTGTGGCGACCCCTAAAGGGAGCAACCGAAAGAAGAAGAAGATGTTTTAGTAGATAGCTAAATTTGGCAGTGTCCACATATATATATATATGCACCTGACTGCATTTGCTTGAAAAAAATACACTATATTTTGGTGTATATATAAAAATATTAAATTGGGCAAATATTTTAAGCAATTTCTCATGTTGTAGTTATTGTTCTCTGGGCTACAGCATTAAAATATCTCTGTGGTATTAATTGCACTATTTGTAATCTTACAAATATACATTATATTTCTCTGTCATGGTAATTCAGGTGGAAGATCTACATTTTCTAAATGTTTCTGAATCAGCACCAGCAGATATGCACTTGCAAAACAAAGAATATCTGCATTGACCCACAGTCCCAGATCAGTGTGCTTCTAGTTAAAACGTTATAAGTTGAATGATGCCTCTGTGCGCTTCTAGTCCTGTGGGTTTTGTGTTCTGCTGTTTGGAGGATTATCTCACTGTTGTGAGTGACAGATGATTCAGAGACGCTCACTCATCACATCATCTAAAACCTACCTGTGTGTGTGTGTGTGTGTGTGTGTGTGTGTGTGTGTGTCAGACAGTTTTACCCACCCCCCAACACTCTCTTCCTCTTCCTCTGTTAGATCTGTATCATAATGACGGCACCCAGGGGAGGGGCTTGATGGACAAAGCTCTGCAAAATTAATGAGGGAAGTTATTAATATTCATTTAGTGCTGATAGTGAAAGGATAAGCCCTGACACAGCTCAGATATTTCAGCTGGGACATATTCAGAGTCTGTTTTTCACCTAACTGTGTTGGACAGGTGTTTATTAAGGCAATCAGGTCGACAGTTTTGGGACACTAGCAATTTACAATGTTTTTGATCCAAATGATTTTCTTCATTGTTTTCAATAATTGACTACATGAAAGCTTAACCAGGTTTATTAAGAAAAATCAGAATCACATTTGTAATTATTTGTGATATCATGAATATTTGTAAAAATATTTCACATTACAGAAGGAGGCAAACCAGACAAATGCACTAATGATTGATCACTCGATTTAAATCTTTGACAGTCTCTGGTGTATCTTCCTGCATGATTCCTTCTGTTTAATCTTCTGTGAAAACATGTCCTACATATCCCATGGCTCCTAACTACTCTCCTCATGCTCTTATGGAGTTTCTCCTCTAGTTTCCCTTGGTGATCACTACAGAACCAGAGTTAGATCCTGAAGTCCTGAAAAGCACAGTTATCAGGCTGAAGGTTGGGCTATTTCCTAAATCAGTTCAAGGCTTTTCTATACGGCCACGTTGTTAAAACCTCCTTTTTCCATTATTAAAAACTTCCTCTTACACCCTCTGGCTACTTTATTAGAAACACCTGCCTTTTGCTTCCACTTAATAGCCACTTTAGTAGAAACACCTATTTATACTTCAACTCTCTGACCACTTTATTAGAAACACCTACCTTGTACCTACACTCTTTGGCCACTTTATTAGAAATACCTACCATCTATGTCCACTCACTTGCTACTTTATTAGAAATACTTACTTTGTCCTTCCACTTACTGGCCGCTTTATTAGAAACACCTTCCTTATTCTTCAACTGATTAGCCACTTCATTAGAAACCCCTACCTTGTTCTTCTGTGTAGTGGCCACTTTATTAGAAACACCTGCCTTGTACTTCCACTCACTGACCACCTTATTAAAAACAACCACTTGTGTTTCCACTCAATGGACACTTGATTTTGCTCTTTTTTGTCCGTAAAATATGTTCCTGTTAAACTCCAAATGTTGAACTCACCTCTAATTCTCAGACAAACTAATGTACCGAGAAACATTTTAAATCATGTACCTTGTTTTTTTATTTGTATAGTTCTCTCTAGTAGAGCCATTATTCCAAAGTAGACATCTGCAGATGCATGAAATGTCCCATACTCAAGACTTTCTGACTCAAGCATTTTATAGAAGAAATTGTTACACATTTCAGTATGTTTATTTCTATTTTTTCAATTGGGGTAGACAAATTGCACCCAAAGTGGACAGAATGCACCAAGGCAGGCAGATTATTTCAAATAAAAGCATCTTTTGCATAGTAGTATATATAATAGTACATATCACATAAAAAAGCAATTCTGTAGAAAACAAACCCAAGCCTGACCTGACCCAATGTTATACACGAAAAATCACCCTGAAACTGGCCCAACCGATTGCACCCCATCAGGCTTGGGTCGGATAGTAGACCTCCGTTCCAAAGCAACTTTCTAGAACTGCATGTCCTTCAATTTCTACAGCAAAGAAAACCTTACTACCTTACCATTTCTCATTCTGAAGTCTTCCATCATGATGAATAAAGAGTTATTCATGTGCACTGAGAGGCTACTCAGTTCATTAGCTTCTGCCCACCCAGAAAACAGAGCATGTTTGAGCATCTCTCCATTGCTAATGTGGACAAACCATCTATGGCTTTAAGCCTTCAATTTTTACAGCAGGAATCTTCAGTAGCAGCTCTGCGCTGTGACGAGTTTTCGGGCTGTTCACGCACCTAATACAATGTGATTGCTCATTGACGAGTCTCAAGAAAGGAGTTTGTAATTAGAAGAATTATGCTTGGATCTGTTAAGTCTCTTATCAGGCAGGGATCCTGCCTCCTGGTGCACCTGATCTTGTCCTTCACTGGTTCTCAATCTCACTCTGTACAGATGTAGAATTACAGACTGTAGTCCGTTTGTGACCTTACTAATCAGGGATTTTTGAAGGTATTGATCACATTTGCTAGATTAGAACTGGGCTTAGCAGGGAGGTAGATATGAAACATCAAAGTTATTGATCATCGCTCTAGTAACAGCATGTTGTAATTTCATATCAATTATTTAACTGAAACCAGCAGAACGTGGAAAGTGCAGATTCTAACCTTTCGATCTATAACCACATTTGCGCTTGTAAGTAAAAGAGGAGCTATTTGACCAATAGGGAACCCTGAGAGTTAGTGATGTCTGGAAACTAATGGTGTGTTCACGGTTACAGCAGAAGGATGATGGCATACTGTTGTTTTCAATAGAGACACAGCACAACAGCTGACTGCAGTTACCAACGTTTGCTGTTGACCACAGCAGTGGAATAAAGTAGATGATGATTTTTGGGAGGCACGGACACCAAACATCTCATTGTTGAATTCAACAAAAAAGCGTACAGAGCATCCTCTACACTGCTAAAGCTCTTCTCTGATAACCATCTATTTTCACTTGCACCACGGTCACCATGGCAATGTGTGCATGGCTTCATGCCACCATCAGCCACACACTGTTATAAAGTGTGGAATGTTTTTTTTAAAGCAAATATGTGAAAGCAACATAAATGTGTAATACATTTTTATTTAATATATATTATCATATACTTGTTTAACTTGTTCAAACTGTAGCATAAAACAATTTTCATGTGCTTGAGGAGGTCCCTCAGTTGCACTATATATAATGTTGATCAAATGCATATTTCAAAGAAGATGACTAACCAAACCCTAATCTTAATTAATATCTTTGTACGAGAGCAAGAAAGTCAACAATAATAACAGTGTTTTATTGTAAAAGCTACTTTTTATTGTGGAAGTTATACAGGATGTTTAGTATCAATTAAGCTGCAGTTGTGTGTGTTTCATCTCAGCATGGCCATTTTTGTGGCGGGTGTGAAATGCTTCCGCAGAATTAATTATGTTGTACGTAGTAATGTAAAGTTTTGCTTTTGACATCTAAGTGAACAGAAAAAAGTCAGAAGTGCACATTAAAACCATACAGAATGTAATGTAAATTAAATATAAGTGTGTTACATGATTGTGCCTTATGCCCATCCCCCAGGCTCTGATAACAGCCACAAGGGCTGGCAGAAAGGCAAAGCCTGAAGGGCAAAATGAGGACGGCAAGGAGAGAAGGTAGACTGTGAGGGAGTGGTGGACTGCGTGCAAGTTCCAAGCCCCACCTCCTGGACACCACCTCCTGTTCCGCTACTAGACTAAACCTTACGTTCGATCTGGGCAGCCAAGCTGGGGGCGGGGGCAGTGACAGATAGGCAGAGCAACAAGCCCTCTCTCTTTTCCCTCTCTGCTCTTTTCAAAGGCGCTTGAAGGCTGATAGGGACAGAGAATAGAGTTATATAACTAGCAATGTTACTTTGTAATCTCATTTAAGATGATGATCTAGACTGCCAAGAGTTAAAGGACTGACTTTAGCCATAGTGCACTAAAGGCTGGAGTAGAGGTTCTCCTTGGGTTTTTCATGTTCTGTCTCTGCCGTTAAAGTAAGTGTCGGCATGACCCTCGTCTGAACCGCCCGAAAATCAATACTCATAAATCCAACCAGGCCTAGGACTTCATGAGCGCCGTGTAACAGTGTATTAATTGCGCTGGAAATCTTTCACACTGACATCCCCTCATTTCACTTTCTTCCTATTTTTAATCTTTTAGTTCTTTATTTTAATACTCAGACCCCGCTCGGCGGGACACCATGGTTATTTTGCAGGGGCAGTCGCAGCAGAGGGGGATTTTATGCCAGGGCTGTGGAGGGAGGTGTTTCTGACAGGCTTTTCTGTGGGCTTCATTAGCTGTGCTGATTTTATCAAGGCTGCATGTTCCTCTGCAAGCATAGCCCTGCTCTGTGCCTTAATTAGCTTGTCACTTTATGAAGCTAATCCATAATAAGCACTTGTTGCTCCTCGAGCTGAGGATTACTGAGATGTTTATCAGCACAGAGGAAAGTTTGTGTGTGTGTTTATGCTGTATGAGTCTGAATGAGTTTTGTGTTTTGTTTAGAAGCTTGAATATTTCAGATTCATTGTCACATCCTCGTTACTCTGCACTGGACAGAGCCATGAGTTTTGTGTCTTAGCAGATTATGTGCCTGTTTCAAGTATATTTGGATGTGCTCTGGTTGGATGCTCATGGTTATGCTGAATTGTTTGATTCTAGTTCTTTAGGAAGCAGTTTGAATCATCATGAAATCTAGAATTTAACCGTGATTTCATTCAACTCATTTCAATTTAATTACAGTTCTTTAGGTAATGATCCATACATTTTAACCATAATTTGATTTGTTTTGGATACAAAAGCAATGAATTTGCAATGAATGAAATTATATTATGAATATAATAAAATCTCAAATTTTAATCTTAAATGAATTAGATTTGAATGAATTTGATTATAATCAATCAAGGAAATGGTTCAGTGCATTACGAAATGTCCAATTTTACCATCATTCAGTTTGATTACAATTCCTCTTGAAACAATTTGGTGCATCCTGAAATTACAAATTTCACCGTAATATGGTTCAATTTGATCCTTTTGCAAGATTCAGAATAATTTTTAAAAATACACTCAATACACAAATGTAACTGGAGAAGCTATTTACATAGTAGTGTAATTATTTTTAAATAATTTTACATCCCTGTCCCCTGCACCCACCCCCACCTGCCTATCCTCTGAATAAGACTCCTGATTAATACCTCATTGTATTAAAGTCAGAGTAAATCCTGTAATTCAGTCCTCTGAGACACAGAGTCGGTTCTTCTGGGAAAGTGCAGCATGATGAGTCATGGTGAGGAGGCACATACGCCTGTCTTATCATTTTCCTCTCTCTCTCTCTCTCTCTCTCTCTCTCTCTCTCTCTCTCTCTTTCTCTGTGTGTGTGTGTGTGTGTGTGTGTGTGTGTGTGTGTGTGTGTGTGTGTGTGTGTGAGTCAGCAGTGTGTTTTGACAGCAGTGTTCAGTCTCTGCTGTAGCCGGGTGACTTCAGCATTTACTGTAAAGAGACGAGGCCAAAGCTAAATCTCTTCATTCTCCCACTTTTTTGTCACTCTTCCTCTTTTCTTTCCATTTCTCTTATGTCCTCACACTTTCTCTCTCTTTCTCTCTCTCTATTTTTTCTCTCTCTCTCTTGCTCTCTCTCTCCCCCTATCTCATTCGTTCTCTGTACACTTTCTTGCCCCCTTTGCTCTCTCCCTGCCACTCTCACTCACTCTCTATCTTTTCTTTTATTCTTCTCTCTGTCACTCTTTCCCCTGGGCATCTCTTCTCTCCCTTTTCTCTTTATCTTTCTGTGTCTGTCTCTCCTCTTCTGCTTCTTTCTCCCATTCTCTCCCTCTTGTCTCTCTTTCCAACTCTCTCCTCCCTACTTTATCTGTCTCTTCCATTTCTCTCCTCCCCTCTCTCTCTCTCTCGCTCTCTCTCTCGCTCTTTCTCTCGCTCTCTCTGTCTCTGTGTCTCTGTAGTGCAGTGTGGGTATGGATGAATTCTAATTGCTGTTATGCTAATTTCCTGTCAATGATTAAAACAAGCTCATCCACCCACCCACCCATACACACACACACACACAGATCCTTAACCTGTTCTGCTTGATTTGGCTAATGTCTACCAACACTGCTGGCTTTAGTAACAGATTCTAATTAAATATATTATATTTCTGTATTGTTACCTGTTACATACATTGAGACACATATTAAGTCTAGTCTAGAACTAAAGGTCATTGGTGATTTACCCTTGACAAGCCTTTTTAAGGTCTGGGAAAGTGGCCCCATAGTTTGTAGGCACCTTCTGATTCCAGCGTTTCCTCAAGGTTATTTTGTATCCTTTATCCTGCAGGGACAAACTGTAGTTTTCTGTTAAGGAATTTTATTAGAGGTTGGAAAATTCCTGTCAGGATTTGATTGCATTCAGCCACAAGAGCATTAGTGGGGTCAGGTACTGATGTTGGACGATTAGTTCTGGGTCACAAACTCCCCTCCAACTCATCCCAAAGGTACTGGTTAAACCTCTGTCACTCCAGAAAACACAGTTTCACTGCTACACAGCTCAGGGAATGTGTTTCCCTATAACATATGCAGTGGTCATGGTGATCTTAGGCTCTTACGTCCCATTGGATTGGTCATTTATTTTATATTTTTTTTATATAAATTGTGATAAGGTTGGGTGCACAGTTAAACATCTATATCAACAATGAGTGACTTTAGAGTAGCTGAATTCACGTATTAGAAGGGCTGTCTGGACACTTGTGGACAAGTAGTGTATCAGGGGCAATAAGAGTAAACGCTCCAGTGTTAGTGCCACTGTTACACAGCTGACTAATTTTCAGCTATAGAAGCACAGGCTTTGTGTTAAGTAACTCACATAAAGAAATGATAAAACAGGGAGTCTAACTAACAAACTAATCATATATTTTAATGTTGAATATACTGCAAAGTCTGTATTGCTATTGATTTAGAGAGAAAGTAACAGGAGGTTTTCTTTAGGGTCGTGTTGTGAAGAAACATTACATTTCAGCCACACTAGAGAATTCAGCTGCTTCAAGTGCTTGAGTTGTTCATCTGTGTGTGTGTGTGTGTGTGTGTGTGTGTGTGTGTGTGTGTGTGTGTGTGTGTGTGTGTGCGTGCTTTAGAGTGTGTGTCGGAGTGATGTGGGTGATTTGGATACACTTAGGCTTTAACTGCTGTAGATTGGTCTGAGAAATGTTGTCTGGACACAGTGTGTAAACAGCAGGCACGTGGCAGATCACAGAGGATAACAGACACATAGATTGCCATTCAGTAAGGTGAATTCATAACAGTTTACCTTAAAAGTATGTAAAACAGATTATTATTCTGTTAACATTCTATTTAAAGTTAAAAGAACTCAAAGTTTTATGGTAACTCTTTTTTATATTAAACATTAAAATGTTAAATCGTTTTGAATAATCACAGTAAAGTATAAAATACAAAAAATTGTAGATTCCCACAAAATTGCATTTTTAATAAGAAAACACATGAATAATAATATAAGGCAAACATCAGTTGCATTTTAGTGACACAATTCAATAATAAGTGTTTACAGAGCTGAAATCTGCACTCTGCACAAAATGCATTTGTAGAGTGGTAACACACAGGAAGCTCTGCTTCTACATGTTGACATGTTTAACTGTGGCAACAGATTTTAGGGGCCATTGTCAAACTCACAGAATGGATCGCCGGTGCAATGCTCAGTTTGATGGGGTTAACTTTATTAAAAGCTGCATTGAGATCTAGCAGAATAAGACTGCTCAGGTTACCACTATTGGATATCATTGGTATGCAGTCTCTTCTTCCTCTTTTCCACTTTTACTTGTCTGTCAGGTTCTCCACTTGCCTTCAGTCCACTCACAGTTGTCAATCATGTCATCTTGCTAGTAGTTCAGCTGCGGTTCTCTATGAGGTGCTCTTCTTGCCTCTAGCCCAACCTACAATTCTCTCTCAGGTCCTCTTCTTGCCTTTGGTTCAACTGTAGTTCTCTATCAGGTCCTCTTCTTGCCTTTGGTTCAACTGTAGTTCTCTCTCAGGTCCTCTTCTTGCCTCTAGCCCACTTGCAGTTCTGTATCAGGTCATCTTGCTAGTAGATCACCTGCAGTTAATTTTGATGTGCTCTTCTTGCCTTGAGCTCACTTATAGTTCTCTCTGTCAGGTCCTCATCTTGCCTCTAGCCCTTCAATTCTCTCTCCTTGCCTCTAGCCCAACCTACAGTTCTCTCTCAGGACCTCTTCTTGCCTCCAGTACCCTTGCAGTTTTCTCTCATGTCCTCTTCGCGCCTTTAGCCCACTTGCACTTCTCTCTTAGGTCTTCTTCTTGATTATAGCTCATCTGTATTCAGTTTAGGCAGTGTTGCTTTCCTGTATCTCTGGATCTGTGTGATGTGTGGTGTCTGGTGAAATGTGTGTTTTGATAGACGCCAGCCATGTGACTCGTTCTGTTTTGTGACTTGATAATGCTCCGGTGACAAAATGTGACCTGTTTTCTTGTTCTTGTAGAATGAGTTTGCATCTCGGTAGAAACAGTTCTGACAGACAGAGTCCTGTGATAGCTTTGCAGTGTTTTTCCTGTTGCCTTTCAGGCTTGAGCAGTACCAACCCACACCAGTTGGGGGCACTTTTACCACATACATGCCCTTTCGTTGGCAACAAACTCTCTTTACCTTCAGAGTACTAAATACACAGTAATGCACTCTTAAACATCGTACCTTAGTCACTGCTTTGAATATAAATTTATTTCCAGCAACTCTATACTAACTGAGTGGTCCAGGACAGAACAGCAGAGCTTCAGTAACAGCATTTGTTCTGCTGGAAATGGTTATGATGCTACAGAAATGACAGTCTTTCTGCCTATATTATACTGTAGACTCTTAAAAAAGATGGTACTTAAAGGGTTCTTCAGTAAAGACAGTGTTTCTGTATAGAACCATGAACACTCAAAGAACAATTTGCATGCTAAAATGGTTGTTTGCATAGTAATTTTTTTTAATGTAGATCGTAGAGAGAATAGAGAATGTATTGCATATGGTTCTAAATGGGTACTATATTGAAAAGGGTTCTATATAGCACCAAAAAGAGTTGTTACAAGCTTTACACTGTAACAATAGAAGAACTGTTTTTGGTGCTGTATGGAACCCTTTTCAAAAAGGTTCTCTATAGAAACACATTCTCCATCATCCTGAAGAAGATGTTGCAAAGAACCCTTTGAGAATGCCCTTCAAGGGTTCTTTAGTAAAGACGATGGTAAAACCTTGGTAGAACTAAGAACCATCTTTTTATGAGTTTATGTGTAAATTTTTACTGCAAAATCTCAACAGTGAAATGTCTTAAATTCTGTCATTTGTGAGGGTTGCAAAGCTGTTTATTGATATTTGAAATGACTCAATTAGTTTATACTTTATTGAAAATCGAACCGTCGTTGGTTAAATCTCATCGGACTGTACAACTGGGTGATGTAAAAAATTTACTGAGATAGTTTGATAGTTTTAATCAAAATACTTCAGTAATGTAATTCGCACTGTAATGAGCATGATGAGACAAAAGGGAAATTGTTGACTGTTGCAGCATTCAAACAGTCAACATATTACCATAATGCAGTAGATAAGTGAATAAGTGATTGTTGGCTGCTGTTACAGCCTCAGTAATAAATGAATAAATGCATCACAGTGTTGGTAGCGTTTGTGTTGAGAATATGCAAATTTGTCTGACTGCATTTAGAGGGAAGTGATAATGTAATTATTTACTTATGTCACCAAGCACTTTTACATCACCACAAAGAGCATCAGAATTGAAACTAGGTTGCAAGGGTGTGTTGATGTGTTAACTGGCAAGGTAATGCTAATTGCTATTTTTAGTATTTTTGCTAAGGTCAAATGGCTAAGGTAATATGGATTGCTAATTTTAGAATAATCACTTTGTAGAGTTCACAAAGTTTGAGTTGATTGGCTAAAGTGATGTTTATTGCTATATTTAGCATGAAAACTTTGTATAGAATTTGCTGAGGTAGCATCAATGGGCTAAAGCACTGTTGATTTTCAGAATTGTCACTATGAAGAATTTGCAAAAAAGTTGATTGGCAAAGATAACTGACTTATGAACAATTTCGTATGGGTAAAGTAACGTTGCTTTATAAAATTGACATCTATTAGCTACAGTAACATTGACTAAGGTACTGTGGCTGTGGTAATGTCAATTGGTTCAGGTAATATTGATTAGCTATGATAATGTCAACAGTTGATTGGCTAAGGTAAAGTCAGCTGCCTTGGGTAATGTCAATTGGTTATGGTAATGTTGGTTGACTAAGGTAACATCAGTTGGCAAAATAATGTTGTTTGGCTAAGGCAAGGGTTGGCAACATGCAGCTTCTCTGCTTCCCTTTTGTGGCTAAAATACATTTCTGTATTTGCAGTAAAATACAGCTCTACTGATTGTTTGAACACAGTTTTTAACAATAAATGGTCTTAAATGCTGGAGTAAATGTAGCCTATAACTGCTAATTCACCAAACTTTAACCCTGAAGACAGACAGCTAGTCACCATAGCAACGCAATCTCATATAGCTGGTAGCTAACGAAATGAGAGAGATTTAAAAAAGAAAGATTCAGGATTAACAATGATAATTTGAAAACAAACTGACTTACGCACCTAGATGGCTTCCTGATATATTTAATCTGCAGCAAGAAACTGTCAAACACTAAAAAAGTCGAAAAGCTGAAGTAAGCTCCTCATTTGTGAGCTTCAAGAAAAGTTGAGAAAGTAATTTTATGTGAAGCTATTCTACTTTTGTTGACGGAGATGCGAGACAAGCAGCTATACCTGAGCTACAGCTTAAAGCAGAGCAAAGACACGGTGCATTTTCATTTATATTATATTTGTAAGGCTGTACTAGGACATTAGTACATATTGAGACATATTACTTACAGCTATCATGATAAAACAGACATAAAATGTTGTGGCTCCCAAGAAGGATCGATTTTTGTTAAAAAGTGGCTCTTCTTAACATTTGGCTACAGTTGGCTATGAAAACCTTCTAGAAGTGTTGACTAGCTAAGCCAACATCAAGTGCTGTTTTTAGATTGATTTTAGATTGTAAAGAGTTTACAATTATCACTTTAGGCACTAATCTAGAATGTAAGCCAAGGTAAAACATAATGTAACTGTGTAATTAAACTGGTAATTATGTTTGATTATGAAAACAAACCAATAGCAATAACTCTTGACTGCTAAGGGTTAAAGAAACCAGAGGTGAATATATAGAATTAGAGGAAAGACCAGGAGTCCTCGGAATAAGTCTGCAGTGGATTCTCACGGTGCCCGTTTGGTAATGTAATACTTTACTGGCGCCTTAGCTGGAGCTAAAGGAGCCAGAATTTCTGCAGCCAAACCACTGCAGACCTTTACACACCTCCGATCGCAAATAACAACCGCGCAGCAGAAAGCCAGAGCCAATCTCCTTGCCACTTTTTGCTTCTCAAGGTTTTCTGAAGGTTTTTTTTCGGGGAGTGACAGCCGTGTTGTGTTTGTATTTTCTGTCCGCTGACACTCATCAGATTACAGTTCCTCCGCGGCTCCTGAAATGTCTGCAGTAATTCAGCATGGCCGAATCATATGGCCCTGACAGATTAAGTGCAGGATGCCAGTCAGAATGACAGAGAAGCGAGACCAGAGAAGCAGACAGTAGCGTCTTAACGTGTAAGTGTGTATAAGTGTATAAAAGCTTTAAGATGGATCAAATTTGAGGGTTCGAAAACGCAACACGGCCGCACATCATTCAGACAGGGCGTCTACGAGCTTCCCTAAACCATAAATATGCTCTGCACATGTCAATGATGGCAGTTGATGCAGCAAAAGCCGCATAGATGTCTGCTATCTGCCGCCTTGAGGATTTAGCTGATCTACAAGTTTTAGCTATGTTAATGTACTTTAGTCAAAGTTTATAGATAATAGTGTGTCATACAGTGTCAGAAGCCGCATGAGCAATGTCTATTACAAATTATTTAACAACCTGACAAAGTGTGTGGTGATTTAAGCATGTAGTTAGCATCATGCTAATAAGCTACTATTATTTGTTGGCTCACAGCACCAGTTCTAAATCTAAAGGCGGTCAGACCTCAGACATATCTTGACTAATTGACCACATTCGCTATAATGGGGGTGGGGGTGTGTGTGTGTGTAAGGGGGGGTGTATTTTGTGTATATATATATATATATATATATATATATATATATATATATATATAATATATGTACATGATTACATGATGTTGAACTGAAAGAATCTGATTGATACTAATCAGGAGGATCAAGATGATTCGTCTGAGCAGTTGAGTAATGAAAGCATGTTCATGGACTGGATGTAAAGGTTTCAGTGTGTTAATCACATCTGTTTATTAGCAAAAATCAGTTGAGTATAAAGGCGTCATGATGACTGAACATTAAACTGAAGTTAAGAACTGAAGTTCACAGGGTGACTCACTGTGCTTGTGTAAATGAAGTAAAACCAGGACTAGAGTTTCAAAGAAAAGTCATAAGTTCTACCTAGTGATTTCATTATTTGTTGATAATTATTTATAAATTTGTGAGTGCTTTAGCCCTAGTTATCATGCATGTGTTTAGAAGAGAGTTTTAGGTTCTGTGAGTTAAAGTTAGAGGAACTATACATTATATATGTATATAACTTTATACATTAAATAACACACAAAACACACATTATTTAATGTATTTTTCCTCTAACTTTAACTCACAGAACCTAAAACTCTCTTCTAAACACATGCATGATAACTAGGGCTAAAGCACTCACAAAATACATTAAATAACACACAAAACAGACATCTCTCCCATAGAGATAGGGTGAGAAGTTCAGTCATCCGGGAGGGACTCGGAGTAGAGCCGCTGCTTCTTCACGTCGAGAGGAGCCAGCTGAGGTGGTTCTGGCATCTGGTTAGGATGCCTCCTGGACGCCTCCCTCGGGAGGTGTCACAGGCAAGTCCACCTGGGAGGAGACCCCGGGGAAGACCCAGGACACGCTGGCGTGACTATATCGCCCAGCTGGCCTGGGAGCACCTTGGAATCCCCCTTGGAGAGCTGGTGTAAGTGGCTGGGGAAAGGGAGGTCTGGGCTTCATTGCTTAGGATGCTGCCCCCGCGACCCGAACCCTGGAGAAGCGGAAGATAATGGATGGATGGATGGATGGACAAAACACACATGTAGGCATCCACCTACCCAAAAACACCAGTGAATCTATGTGTCTTCTGAGTGTTTATATTGGATGACGATGATGCCAAAAATGTGGTAAATATAAAAAAAATAAATAAATAAAAACTACTACTTTTTGCCATACAACATCCTAAATCTATCTCTCTACCATGAAGGCATTTAAAAAGAATATGTTTTAAGGCCAAGACTTAATCTAAAACTATCATAAAACAGCATCTCAGGCATCAGGCAGTGAGTGCATAACCTTTAAACCATCTTTCTGTGAGTGAGCTTTTAGGGGCATTAAACACTTTAGATCAGGGGTTTCCAACCTTTTGCAACTCACAGCCCACACAACTGACCACAAAAGCTTCCATGGCCCAAAAGAAGATTTAACTGGGCAGACATTTTAAATGCAAGCACATGTAACACAATAACTGTTGTAGCCTATTGAATTTCATTAGTCTATTCAATCATGCAATGTAATAAAAAAACAAACAAAAAAAACAACAACAAAAAACCCAAATAATACATTATGGATGAATTATTTAGATGATCAAAAAGATAAACATTTCACTTTGACTTGCACTGTAAATATTAACATATCTAGCTGTCTTTGTCCGCTACATCAGCAGTGCATTTTGCCAGTCTAATCACTGAGCACAGCATAAATAGTGAAATATTTTTAATGTTTTACTTAAAAAAATAAAATTATTGTCAATAAATAAATGTCACATCAATAATTCTAGTTATGTTTCGAAGTATTACTTAAATGTCTATATATCTTAATGTTTTCAGTTAAAAAAAGATGTTTTAAATGACGAAGACTGCTCGGATAGGCTCCAGCACCCCCCCCACCCCCCACCCCCCCCCGCGACCCTGACGGAGAAGCGGCTTGGAAAATGGATGGATGGATGGAGGATGTTTTAAATGATCACCAAATGTCCCAGAGCATGATCAACATGCCAACAAGCATTGGGCTGTGGAGCAGTGGGATTGTCTCTGGACTGATGGAGCTCCATCTAATGCCTTTAGGATGAGCTGGAGTGAAGTCTGTGGTCCAGAACTAATCATCCAACATTAGTATCTGACCTCACTACCACACTTATGACCTTGCATTGCAATCAGATACTCATAGCAATGTTCCAGCCAGTAGTGTAAAGCCTTCCCAGAAGAGTAGAGAATGTAAGTGCAGCAAAGAAACACAGACTCCTTTTTAATACCTTTGATTTCAGTCTGAGTGTCCAAGACTTCTCACTCGCCTTGTACTGCAAATGCTCCTTTCTTCAGGATCTGCCTGAAGGTCAGCAGGCTTCTCTTCATGGCTGAGGTATTCCACTTCCGCAAAGATGAAAATTAAAGGGTCCATAACCCACAGCTTCTTGGATAAATGCTCACCAAATATTAGTGAAACAGGATTTAAATTCCTCCTGGAGAAAGGGGAAACTTTCTTTTTTTGTTGCTTGACAGTCGTCCAACTCTGTGCTCCTGTTTGTCTGTGAATGTGTGAAGAAAAATCTAATTTACCCAGTTTTGCCCCTTAACCCAGATGTCGCTCACTGGCAAAAAAAGTGTTTGAAGTTTGCTTCTTTACTTTTGGAGCTGTGAAGCTAATGCAGATAACAAGTTATGGAAGCTTATGGACACCATTTAGCATGGTGCCAAGTAATTCTTCACTATATTAAACATTTAACACCTGTTTTAAACTGTTTTAATCCAGGCTCCACCCACAAATGTATTCTACAGCTGTTGTTGTGAGGTTGGACGAGCTTAAGAGCACTGTTTTAAAAAATCCCATTCAACCTAATAGATTAGAATGTTTAGAGTTGAAGTTGCAGATTAAAATGCAATGGACTGTATTGTTTGGAAATCGAACCCAGTCAGGTTAGGCAACAAATTAGCTCATGAAAACTTCCCTGATTTATCTTAACAGTGTAACCTGACACACATACAAAATAAATATAATTTATTAAGGGTTGCATTAAAAGGGGAATTCCCCTGATTTTTCAATATCTCTGCATAATTAAATGAGATATAAAAAAAGTGATTCAGAGTGGTCTGATATGAAATGCTCCTTTCTAGAGAAATGAACTGACTCAGAATTGTTCATAGAGGTGGTGATAGGAACCAAACCTCCAAAGATTTCATTAGACCTCTAAAAGCCCTCTCACAGAAAGTTATTACATGGTTATAAATGTATTGCCTGATCCGTGATACACTGTTTTATGATAGTTTTGCGAAAGTTTTGGCCTAAAACTTGTTTTATATACATGACAAAGAGTTACCTGCAGGACATTATTCTAATTTACCAGTATTTTCCCATGATCAATACTTACAAGCTCATAAGGTAGGTTTACTGGTGGGGTTAAGTAGTAAATAAAATGACTATTTATGTTATAGACATTGTGACCTCTGAATTGTGAACTACAGTTTCATTTAGGTTGAATGAGTAGCTCAATCTAAATGTAGGTATTGTGATATAAACTGATATAAACTATAAAAGTTGAAGTGTATTTGGAGCAGGTAGAAACATTAAAATGCTGTGTTTAAGGGAAACTCTGACCTACAGCTTTTGATCTGGCTTCAATTTTCAGTGTGAAATGATGACTCGGTGGCTGGATATAAGAGTGCAGGAGTGATTCTGATCCAGCGATATCATTTGGGTTGTGCAAGGGTCAGCTGTAGTCCTGCAGAAGCCGCTCTGTTCTCCAGCTGTAGGTCAGATCCCACTGGGCTGAGTCAGAGCGCAGAGAAAAGCTTCCAGAAGCTACTGAAGATCAGAGCAGAGTCCCAGAGGAAATAACACTGACGGAAACATCACACAGTCAATCTGAGCGGTGTGAAGAACAAACCTGCTTCACATTAGCCTTATCTCCTTCATCCTGATCCATTCAGCTCACATCTGAGGGAGAATAAAGTCCTTTCAGAGGGTTTAGAATGTTCCTACCAGGAAGAACAAGTTGTTTTCAACAGAGTTCATGGCTCCTTTCTTTCAACTAGGCAAAGGTGTGTGATCAGAGTTCTTTAACCCTTTAAAGATTGTTCCTTGGACACAAATTAAACCCAGGCTTGGATTGCACTGCATTTTTGCCATTAAATTCAACATGAATTTCAAATCACAATGCATTCTTCTTACGTACTGTGACGTATTTGTGAGAAAAAGAAGGTATCAGGGAGGGCCTCTCACCTAACTGAGCATTTTCTCTTGATGATCGATGGAGAAGTGAAACATGATATCATTGGTTAGTATTATTTTAATGTAACATTAAGTCATACAGTGCCAGAAACCACATAATCAAGTCTTTTTGAGATTGCTTAACAACTCAACACAGTTTGAGGCCAGTGTGTGTGATGATTTAGGCATGTTGTTAGCAGCATGCTAAAAAACTTGCATTTGCTACATTAGCCTTGTAGCTCCAGCATTAAAACTAAGGAAGCAGACTTCAGACCACAAACATGTCTTGGATGATCAACTGCATTTGGGATAAGGGGAGGAAGTGGGGGGATTAGTTTTTTGGCCAAACTATCGCCTTAGGAAAGGAATAGCATCTGTTCTTGCTTATTAAAGCCAGTATTAATCAATTAAAGTGCTTTGTCTTTTCTTTTTTTTTTTTCTTTGGTTAACATTTATGAGCTAGGCCACACGGACCCGGTCCCCCTTTTTCCTCATTCATCGATGGAAGGAAAACACATCTGCTACTGAATGAAGGAAGGTTCTACCTTCTTTTTCTCCGCTGTCTTCATCCCTCCATCATTTATGACCTCACCGCCTGTGGGAAAGAGAAAGTGCCGCTGTATGAATGAAGTGCTTTGTTTCTGATGTGTAAAGGCACTGTGCGCTAACATTCCTTCACACACACATGTACTCGCACACACGCTCTTTTTTATGAGTGATGGCAGTTCACCTCACAAATCTTCCCCTCCGTTTTTGGCCCTGGAATGATCCTGGGTTCAGCAGCCTCCATTTCAACCTTTCTCTCGCGGTCAGAGGAAGCGTCTTGCTCCAAAACCTTCAATTATGCTCTGTAAATCTGAGCAGTGTGTGTTCAGTGTGCGAATGTGTGTTTGGAGTTCAGTCCTGCTATCATTCATCCACTGCAGCACGGACGGGGTTATTTATAAGCTTTCAGAAATGGAGAGATTTTGGTTTCAAAATGAAGAGGACACCCCCCAAACCCAGCATACAGAAAACCTGGCAGATCATTTATGTATTTGTACATTCATGGCAACCGTCTTGAATGTAAAACATTATGTAGATGATCATATTGTTTGCGTAGTCACCTGATGGTAATCAGCTACCTGTCACTATTTATTTGATAACATAGAGCTAAAAATATTACTGACGTTGCCTCTGACAGAATGGATAACCCATGCATCAAATGACTTCTCACTTTCTTCTTTTTATGCTCAATATTTTTAAGTATTTTAAGCCAGTTTATTTACATTTTCACTGTAAATAAACTCACCCATGGAAATGGGTGTAGCGTAACCATTCACAGTGGTGTGGCATAATTATGGAAATGTGTGTAGCGTAACCATATAAGTGGGTATAGCAGAACAAATGAAAAGGCTGTAGCACACCCATAAAAATGGGAGTAGCATAACAACAACAAAATGTAACCATGGAAATGGGTGTAGCCTGACCAGGGCATGTGTGTAGCGCAGTCATGAAAATGTGTAGTGTAACCAATTACATGAGAAATTAGTGTAGTGTAACCTTTCGAAAGGGTGTACAGAGCAACAGTGGAAATGTCTGTAGCATGTCTGTTCAACTGTCTTTAGCATAACTATGAAAATGGGTGTGGTGGAACCATGGAAATGGGTGTAGTGGAACCATGGGAATGGGTGTAGTGGAACCATGGAAATGGTGTAGTGGAACCATGGAAATGGATGTAGTCTGTTGATCCATACATGCTGGAGTTGTACTTCATGGTGTATATTTATCAATCAGCCCATATTATAATTCCCGTATAATAATCATCTGGGTTATTATACTGAGCAGTATGAGCAGATCTTTACTATTTACACATTTCAAACATGAAGACTAAGCATGAAGGATCACCTCGAAAAATATATGCTCTAAATCTGTTGTTCTGCGCATGTTCTATGCTGAGTGGTTTTGCTCAGATAAATAAACATTCTCCAATAGACCTTTTCATTTCCAGCTGCTATGCCTTATAAATCCCCCAAATCACAACCCCTAAAATGTATAAGCTGTTCAGGCAAAAAGGTCCAGTCATTTAAGTTTGGTTGTGTCTTATGCTTTTAAGCACAAGCCCTTTCCCCTCCCAACCCACGTTACTCTGATAGGCTACACTCAGATGCCTGGGTTTGATCATCGACAGTGTTTTCTACAAAAGACTGTAAATGAGAGACACTAAAAAAGGAATAAGCGTCAGTGTAAACATACAGATTTATAGGCCTGGGAGCAGGTGAGTAATGAGCAGAGCATGATGTGAGATTGTAGTCTTTACATGAGTCATACCACAGTGATCTGAACGCAAATGCCACAACTTGCTTGTCCTCAGGGTGTGTGTGCATGCATATGTGTGTGCGTGTGTGTGTGTGTGTCTAGGAAGGTGAGAATATGTGTGTCCTCATGTGTGTTGATCTTTATCAGGCTGGTTTTACACCAGTTGACACTAAGCTCATCTGATTTGACAAGATAACATGGGTGTCAATTAAAAAAATAAAATAAAAATCCTCACCCAGCACTTAAAGTGGGATTAGAAAGATATCGTCATGGAAACGATGATGAGGGAGCCATCAAATGCTTGTTTGTTTAAGCTAAATTGAATTAGTCACTCTTTAAGCTGGTGAGAGAGGTAATTGGATATGAATTAATTGAGGAGGGATGGAGTGAAAGAAAGATGAAAGGCACAACATGGATGGAATTACTTACATAGTAAATAATTACAAAATTAAATACTTATGTAACAGTGCATTTACATTCAGTGTAGACAGGTTGGAAATTTTCCATCAAACTATCTCAGAAGCAAATCTAAAATATAAAGTGTGTTTTTTTTCTTTCTGCTTTGTACATAAGTCACACAATTGCTCCACTTGTTTCAGTGAGTTAGTGAAAATAATCTGATAACACTTCAGAACAAGGGGGCATTAAACAGATCCCATTAAGCATCGTTGTAACGCGGAGCGAGGTAGAGGACGCATGTGCGGAGGTAAGCGACTTTTATTGAGGGCAAATCCAAAATCAGGGTCATCATGGTCCAAGGTCATTGAGCCAACACGAACAGAGCCGGGTGCAGACATGATGAGTAGCACAAACAGGCAAACAGTTCAAACAAAGACCAACACATCAGACAAATACCGATACATGGGACAAAGACGGGCAAACACTAAGGGCAAACACAGGGCTTAAATAACAAAGGGTAATGAGGGACAGGTGACAACAATGATGGGCGGAGACTTGAAACGAGGGGGCCAGACTAGAAAAACCAAAACAACCACACACATGGGCTAAACCAAAACACTAACGCATGGACAGAACTGGGAGGGGCCAATCGTGACACTCATCCAGCTTCTAATTAGCTAGAAGCTTATTGTTACTTTTTAGGCAAAAATTAGTGAATAAAACATTTCCAGAGCACTTTTATTTATGTTTCATACATTATAATCTTTTGTTCAACATATTAGTCACTTTTGGGTCCATACAGAATGTGCTTATTAATGAAGAAATTAAATAAATAAATTCATTACTCTATTATTATTCATTAATTCTATATAGACCCAATGCTTAGGTAAGCATTATTGTGATTATAATGTATGATGCCCTAATTCGTGTTAATTCATGTTAGTAAATTAAGTAGTAATGCATAACCTGTTAATCAGCAGCTTTACAAGGGCAATATAAGGGTTTTATAATGCCCCCGTATACTGAACAGTTACCAATAATCCAGCAGCTTCCAAGGGTTCTACAGTCTTAACACAAGTTGCAAAACTAAGTAAGTGTAATGAAAGACATGACACACTGATGAAAAGGTAAAACCTGCTTTACCACCTCCATAATAGTGTTTCTCAAACCTGGACGAAGCAGGATTTCAGATACCTTGAGCCTATAGCCTGTCCAACAGGAGGTGTTCCTGTTGAACAGGGCTTGACTTAGGACTTTACCTATTAGGTTTTTTACTTTGCTTTTGTAACACTGACAACAAAACAGTGTAATTCAATACATAACGTACTGTATATAATGACATAATTTAGTAATTAGGGGCGTGGGGCAGTGCATCGTGATATTGGAATGCTAAAATATGACAAAGGGCATTCTGTTAAATATGGCAGTCAGTGCAGTTGCATTGGTTGAGCAGCATAGTTTGCAAGCAACTAACACCAATCAACAACTGACTGCGTCATGTTTAGTAGAAAGCTATGCAGTAATTTGGTTAAAGTCATGATTTTTCTTCCCTTTAATATCCCGAAGGCTTAGGTCTTGTCTTGTCATAGACTATTTTGCAGTACCGGTGGTTGTTTACCAATGAAAATACTTTTTAGTGGAGTGTTTGCAAGTTGGAACCTTCATTGATGCCATAGCCAAGCTTTGCTGGGAGTCCAAGACAGCATAATTTGGGAGAATGGCCTTCCCCTTCTTTAGAACATGCTAGTTTTCACCCTCACAGCTTAGTAGCATTGTGTGACAGAGGGAAACGTAACTACCTTGCACTTATGATCATGCCAGCCCAGTAGGAGGTGATATTACCTCAGATAATTTGATGCTGAAAGCACACATATTGTTCAAAATATAGAGCGCAGAGTGAAGCTAAAGCAGAGATTTTCTCAGAGTAGCCGAATGCTTGTCATGTTCAGCTTAAAACAGACTTTTGCAATCAGTTCCTCAACACAGATTTTTCTGCCAGAAAATAAAAGCTTAAAAAGTCACATATTGGCGATGGAGTTCCACTCATCTCTACCCATTTTCAGGGACATACAACACTGTTTTAGTGTGGACAGGAAGCCAAAATAAGGAAAAAAAACCCTACAATCTCAAAAATGTCTGGATACATATGGATGGGGCCTTAGGATTACCTACCAGCTGAGTAAGAAAGACACATCATAAGAAACATAAGAAACATCCTCATACTGCAATTTCTTTCTTAGAAATGAAGAGCATCGAATCGTTTCCGTACCTTTTGTTTCCCTCTAGAATCTACACAGTGAGTGATTTGTGCAGTGTTTGCCTCTCAGTTCTTCACATCTCAATCCTTCTTTTAAAAATCTTTAATATTTCTTAGTCTTTCTATATACAATGCAGATTTCTCTAGTTTGGCAGCAAAATATGATCATAAATCTGTCCTGCTCTGAGTATCCCTATGCAAGTTCGTCTCAAATGAATGTATGTTTCGAGTTGTTATGAGCAGAGTGAGGAGCGTACCCTCAGGACAGTTCTCTGCTCGCTTGCCCTAAGGAACTGAGAATGAGACAGCAGTGATTTAGCTGTCTGAGGTAGATGATGACTAGATTGTCTTTCTCACAGTAGAGAGGAAGACGAAACTTAGGGGTGGTAAAAAAGAGAAAAATCTCTATCATCATAGGAGGGTAAGATGACATCAGCTACTTAACACAGATGTAAACAATGCTAGCTTTAGATAACTTTTGCTAATATTAACAGCTGAGAGATAAACAGTGTCCCCCAATGGAGCTGCAAACAGCCAGGCATACCTGTACTTCTCTGTTTCTGGAGATTTAAAGGACATTTGAATGGAGAAACAAACGTTAAGTATAAGACTGATTGCCGTTTGGTTCGGAAAACTGCATCGTGTTTCAACAGAAGTGATCTTAAAAGTTTGCTAGTGCAGTTGGTGCAGAGCTCCCCAGCTCCAGTCCTGCAACCCCTGCATGATAGCCTTGGGCAGTCATGGGCTGGAGGTTAGGGAACTGGCCCTATGACCAGAAGGTTGCCGGTTTGATCACCAGCGCCAACAGTCCATGACTGAGGTGTCCTTGAGCAAGACACCTAACCCCCAATTGCTCCCCAAGTGCCGTGGATAGGGCTGATTTTTTGCTGAAGTTTTGCTTTAGAATCATTTGTAAAAAGATTTCTCTGCAAGGCTTTCATCAAGCCAGCAGCCATCTTCAGTCATCCTTTAGAGTCTCTACCTCTCCTTCAATGGACTGCAATTAGCCAACATGGTTTGGAGAGCCGGCGGCCCTTTGTGGTGTGTGCTCTCTTGGCTTGCTTTAGGCTGTGTGATTGCTGGGTTGATTTTGGCAGCAGTGTTGACCTCTTCATTTCAGCCAAAGTGCTTCAGGAGGACACACTTCATCAATGAGAGAGGAGGATGATATACAACTGTGCTAATTTTACAATAACCTGTTTATAAATGAAGGAAAACACTTGTGTAAACACAGGCACATACGCAAGCACTTAAGCCTTATTCGGTCTCTCAGCGGTGATAATATATCTGTTTATCTATCTGTGTCTACAGTATTGTGCAGAAGTCAGAGACCACCTTCATTTATTTAATTTCCAGTAAAGACGACTCCTAAGTACAAGTTATTTACCCTTCTAATTTCCAGAGAGGATGACTCCTAAGTACAAGTTCATTTTTTAGGAGATACTTTGCAAGAGGTGTAAGATCATCTGCTTTCATGTGGAAGTGGAAAGTCAAAAAGAGAAGAAAAAAAGACAAGCTTTCTAACCTGGGCTTCAAAAAAAGATTAAATTATGTAAAGAAAATGAATCTAAAATGATTGTGTTTTTTCTAAAATAAGTCACTTTGTTACCTTGAACTTCAAATAAAAAGTTAACAGAATGTAAAATGCAGATTGTTGCTCTGTGGATCTACTATTACAAGTTAAATAAACTAAACTTAAGTCAACCAGGTCACTTACTTTTTCAAGTTAAAAAAGTCGAACAATACTTTACAGTGTGGGGCTCTGAGCACCTGTGGAAGACCTGGTAGTCCACTAAAACCATCAGAAAAACGGCACTTAAAGCTTTCATCTTTGAGAGAGAGAGGATCTTCAGATCTAAATAAAACCCACAAGATGTTAAATTGTCAAGAAGTTGTTCTGAGAAAAGGATTGCTTCTATATGGTAAGTGGAGCTGATAAAATGAGTGTAGAAACAAGAAGGTGCACTTTCAAAAACATAACTTAATATTTTACCTTACAAAGTAAGCAACCTAATTGCCTTAAAATGTTTAGTTCATTATAGTAGTAATTGTAAGTTATCAGAATAATAATCTGCATTTTACTTTTTGTTATTGTCCATGTTATTATTTAGATTTAATCATATTTATTATGTTCAGTGAACTCATAATTTCAAGGCATGATGGGAATGATAAACAAAAATAATTGGTTTTATTCTTTGAAACATGGATCAAGACCATTGTATTGGTAGGTTGGCCCTGTTTTTATCTGGTTGTATTACTTTAAAAACTACAAAATCTATAGATTTTTCTAATAGAGGTGAAACAAAACAAAATCAAATCAGGACTTGTGTACCCTGCCCGGATTAGTGTTACCAGGGCCCTGGTGGCCGGGCATTTACTCATGGTGCCCGGCCGGGCCCAACCCGAAGGAGTTACATGAGTCCCCCCTCCCATCGACCCACCACCGATGGGAGGGGCAGTAGTAGGGGTTCGGTGCTTTGTGGATCGGGCAGTGTCCGAAGGCGTGGGCCTTGGCGTTCTGATCCTCGGTTGCTGAAACTGGCTTTTGGAACTTGGAATGTTACCTCTCTGGCGGGGAAGGAGCCTGTGTTGGTGCGCGAGGTTGAGAGATACCGGCTAGATATAGTCGGGCTCACCTCAACTGTCACGGAGCAGCCGTGACGCTTACGCCAATCACACACACACACTCATACACCCAGTCATTCACGCAAGCGCACAGGCGCAGAGGCAGCTATCTGCCGGCATTTTTAAAACTCCAGCTGACTTACTGCGAGAGTAGCACTGTATTATAATCCCGTTTGCTGTCTTGGTTTACCCGGTTTAAGCATTTCATATTTCACCCTTCGCCATAGCATCTCATTCGCATTTGTTACAGTGGGCAGGGAGGCCTACCGCCACTTCGTAGCATTTGTTTTTTTCATTTCACCATTCGCATTTTCAACACGCGCCCAACGCTTTCTTTTCCCCAGACGAAACCGCCGTTCATCCTTGCAACATGTGGTGTCAGAAGTGGGACATGGAGTGGCAGAGATGAAGACAAAGATGGCGACCAGGAAGGTAAACAGCAAAACCAATGGAGAGGCAGTGGCAACAGCAGCAGCGCCAGCAGCAGTCGGGCGTGATGTAGAGGCGACAGCCGCAGCAGGAGCCATAGCCAATGCAGAGCTGAGAGATGAGTCTTCCCTGGACCGGCTGGCAAGAATGTTTGAGTCCTTCATGACGGTGCAGCGAGCCAGAGACGAGAAACTGGAGAAAGAGTCTGCACGGCAAGCCCAGCAGTATTCCGTCCTTACCCACCAGGTGACACAGCTCCAGCTGGATGTGGAGACCATGAGAGAGAGGGGGAGTTCTCCTGCCCCTTCTCGCAGTGCAACACCTGAACCGGCTGCAGACACCACCAGAGGGGGTAGGACGTCATACCAGCTGAAGATGCCAAAGCTGGAAGAGGCCGACAACATCGACCATTACCTGATGACATTCGAGAAGTTGGCAGCAGCCTGTAAGTGGCCCAAGGAGGACTGGGCAATCCACTTGATACCACTTTTAACAGGCAAAGCCAGGAGCGCCTTTATTGCGATGGACCCTGGAAATAACATGGATTTTGAAAAACTGAAGGAAGTCATTCTGAAAAAATATGAAACGCAGACACTTACCACTCACAATTCAGAGCAATGGACCCCAGCCCAGACGAAACGCCACAGGAATTGTACATCCGCCTGAAAGACCTGTTTTGTAAATGGGTGAAGTATGACACCAGTAGCAAAGATGCCCTCATGGAAACTATGGTGCTGGAACAATACATGCGCGTTCTCTATCCGGAGGTGAGGACCTGGGTCAAAGAACGCAATCCGATGACAGCAGAAGAGGCCGCCACCCTGGTGGAGAACTTCGTCGCCGCACATAAAGGCTCCAAGAGGTACCGCTACGCCGGAGTGCTGGACCGTCAACCCTGGGGTAAGTCTGATGGTGTTGGTAGTGGATGTGGTTCTGGTGCGCCCCCTAACTACAGTAGGAACACCCCACCCCCTCCCCAAAGCAAAGTGCCGCTCCAAGGGGTATCATGCTTTAACTGTGGTAGGGAAGGTCACAAGACCCCCGCTTGCCCCCTCAGAAAGCCCAAGCATTCCCACCTATGCTATGTTTCCAACCCTAGCCCATCTGTTAAGACCCAGCAGAGCAGAGATCCTGTTGTTATCATAGAGCTTAATGGGAAGTTCACCTCGGCCCTAGTTGACACACGATGTGCGCAGACATTGGTTCAGGCAGATTTAGTGCCCCTTGAGTTCAGAAATGACAATGACCGGTTGACTATTTGTTGTGTTCATGGTGATACAAGTGAGCATAGTACAGCAGATGTGTATGTCAGAGTATGTGGTCAGACGTATTTGCTCAAGGTGGGGCTGGTCCCCAAACTGCCATACCCAATGCTGTTAGGTCGAGACCTCCCAGTATTGTCAGACCTGGTAGGGAAAACTGCTTTAAGCTGTGTGGTGACAAGAGCTATGGCTAAGGCTGAAACCATTGATATGGCTGATTTTCCGTTTTATGGTGAGGATGTCCTAGGTGAGACAGCATGCACCCGTGAGCAGAGATGTGCCAAGCGTAGACAGACAGTGCTAGACATTGTAGACCAGTCAAGCCTACAGAACGGGTCTGATGTTGATCCCCCTAGCCTGTCTGAGGCTGATGTGCACTTTTCTGGTGATGTTGCTGTATTGCAGCGTACAGACCCAACACTATCCAGACTGTTTAAGAAGGCAGAAGAAGGTTCTTGTTTTGTCCCATCTCTTGGTAAGGAAGTTTTTATCCTGCAGAATAACATCTTGTGCAGACAGAGTGAAGATGGTTTGCAGCTTGTTGTGCCAGAGCAGTACAGACAGCAAGTTTTGGAGCTAGGCCACACAATCCCATGGGCAGGTCATCTAGCTCACATGAAAACACTGCAACGTATTAGTAGACACTTTTATTGGCCCGGAATGTTTTCACATGTGAAAGATTACTGTAGATCATGTCCACAATGTCAGCTAGCGGGAGGGAAATGTTTTGCACATGCCCCATTAGTCCCTGTTGTTGACACTCCATTTGAGAGGATAGGGGTAGATGTCGTTGGTCCCCTGGAAAAGAGTAGGGCAGGGAACCGCTTCATTTTAGTAATCTGTGACTACGCTACCAGGTACCCCGAGGCCTTCCCTCTAAAGGTGGTCACTGCCAAACAAGTTGCTTCTTGCCTACTCCAGCTATTTTCTAGAGTAGGGATTCCCCGTGAGGTGTTAACTGACCAAGGCCCCAACTTCATGAGTAGAATACTGAAGCAAGTTTATGACCTGTTAGGGATAAAGCGCATTAGAACCACCCCCTATCACCCACAGACGGATGGACTCGTTGAGCGGTTCAATCAGACCCTACTGAACATGCTCAGACGGTTTGTGGATGACAGCGGAAAAGAGTGGGACCAGTGGCTACCCTACCTGTTGTTCGCGTACAGAGAGGTCCCACAAGAGTCAACAGGGTTCTCTCCTTTCGAACTGCTGTAAGGGCACCAGGTGCGGGGCCCACTGGATGTGCTGAAGGAGACCTGGGCAGGTGAGACATCAGAGCAGATGGACATCATCTCCTACGTCTTGAAGATGAGGGAGAAGCTGACTGCTGTGACTGTCATGGCTCAAGAAAATCTCCGCATGTCCCAAGATCGACAGAAGGCATGGTATGACCGGTCTGCCCGCACGCGCAGCTTCCAGCCTGGTGACTGGGTCCTGCTGTTGTTGCCCAGCTCAGGTAATAAGCTGTTGGCGAAATGGCAGGGGCCATTTCATCCTTGCAACATCAACACACAGCTTGGGCTCTTGGTCCAATCTCCTTGAGAGGGGCTGGACTTTATTCTTTTCTGGGGTTGCCCATGGTGAGAGGCGGTGGGCAGGTGTGGGCTTTCTCATAGCCCCTCGACTCGGCGCCTGTATGTTGGGGTTTTCTCCGGTGGACGAGAGGGTAGCTTCCCTACGCCTTCGGGTTGGGGAATGGGTCCTGACTGTTGTCTGTGCTTATGCACTGAACAGCAATTCAGAGTACCCAGCCTTCTTAGAGTCCTTGGGAAGGGTGCTTGAAAGTGCTCCTTCTGGAGACTCTATTGTCCTACTGGGGGACTTCAACACTCACGTTGGCAATGACAGTGAGACTTGGAGGGGTGTGATTGGGAGGAATGACCTCTCTGATCTGAACCCGAGTGGTGTTCAGTTTTTGGACTTCTGTGCAAACCACAGTTTGTCCATAACGAACACCATGTTTGAAAACAAGAATGTCCATAAGTGCACATGGCACCAGGACACCCTAGGCCGCAGTTCAATGATCGACTTTGTAGTCGTGTCATCAGACTTGCAGCCATGTGTTTTGGACACTTGGGTAAATAGAGGAGCTGAGCTGTCAACTGAGTTGGATCAGGTGGTGGGGGAAGATGCCGGTCACACCAGGCAAACCCAAATGTATAGTGAGGGTTTGCTGGGAACATCTGGCAGAAATACCTGTCAGATTGATCTTCAACTCACACCTCCGTCAGAACTTTGACCAGATATCGGGGGAGGTGAGGGACATTGACTCAGAATGGGCCATGTTCTGCTCCTCCATTGTTGAAGCGGCTGACTGTAGCTGTGGCTGCAAGGTAGTTGGTTCCTGTCAGGGTGGTAATCCTTGAACCCGGTGGTGGACACCCCAGGTGAAGAAGGAGTCAAGCTGAAGAAGGAGTCCTACCAGGCATGGTTGGCCTGTGGGACACCAGAGGCAGCTGGCAGGTATCGACAGGCCAAGTGATCTGCGTCTTCAGTTGTCGCCAAGGCAAAAACCTGGGTGTGGGAGGAGTTTGGTGACGCCTTGGAAAGTGACTTTAAGTGGGCTCCGAAAAGATTCTGGCAAACCGTCAGGCGACTCAGAAGTGGAAAGCAGTGTGCTGCCCCCGCGACCCGAACCCTGGAAAAGCAGAAGATAATGGATGGATGAATGGATGGATGGAGTTAATGTGATCATGTCAGGTTTAGCATCCAAACCTCTGTTTAATATCCTGCTGTGTTTTGTGCAGGTAATCAGTGTCAACTCAGTTTAATTTCCGTGACCAAATGACCATGAAACATTGACACTGCATAACCTGTTGATTAAGGTGTTTAAGGGCTTTGGCCCAGAGCATGTTCTATACACTGTATATTCATGTATTCATGTGTATGTGTGAAGGAAAGCATGTGCAGAGGCCTGTTGGAGTATTATTGAAGGTTTTAGAGGTTTTTCTCTGTTTTCTTTTTTTATTGCCTGTATTTTACAACTGCCCCACCAGTTCTTCACAGAATTTACATTGAGCTCAGGCTGCAAGTTCCTACATGATTCCTTTTGCTTTAATAACATGCACGCAAAGCCCCCTTTTCTCAGTAGGACTGCAGATGAAACATTCCAGATTTCAATTAAAAGGGGTTCCCAAAACATAACTAAAATGGAAGGGAATCCAATAGGGAAGGGTTAACAACTTACAACTGCCTATGCTTTCATTCAGTTTTAATAAAGCGAGCGTTTTATGCGTAGTATTCCTTTAAGACAAGGTTGGAATGAAGTTCCAACCCTATTTAATCAATAAACACATTTTGATGTAGATTCAATTAAAGCCCATTTTGCAAAGATGCTGACATAATGAGTAAATATTTGTTGGTGTGTTAGATGACAAAATATTAGATCATCTCTAATGAGGAAGGCATAAAGAGTCAATAGTATCAGCGATATCTGATCCACAGCTCTTTTCCATTCACAATGAATTATGTAACCTCATCATGCTCTTTGCTTCCAGGAAGGAAAATGACTGTGTGCATCCTCTAAAACTGTGGTTCATTATGAAAGGGTTAGTTTACAGGCTTTTGGTTGACCACACAACAGTTTTTAGCTCCTCCAACACTAAATTTCTATATCAAACATCAACGTTCTCCATCAAACACCAACTTTCTATACCAAATACCGTCATTCTCCAGGACACACCAACTTTTTATACACCACTGTTCTTCAGCACCACCATTCTCCAAAAAATGTTATCATTCTCCAATAAAGAGCATTCTACAACAAACACCAACAGCCTATACCACATACCATTCTCCAAAACCTATCATCATTCTCTACCAAATATCATTCTCCAAAATCACCAACATTTAAAAAAAATGTAATAAAAATACATTAAACACCAACTTTCTATACCAAACACAATTTTCTCCAACATACACCAACATTCTGCATCAAATATCAATTTTCTATACCAAATTTTCCAGCGAGTAGCCACCATTCTCTAGAAAACACATTCATTCTCCACTAAACAGTATCATCCTCCACCAAATACCAACATTCTCTAAAAAGTACCAGCAACATTCTCTATCAAACACCAGCTTTTTATATCAAACACTATCATTCTCCATGAAATAACAACTATTCCGAACATCAATATTTTCCATAAAACAGCCATGATTCTGCATCAAACACCATTATTCTTCATCAAACACCATTATTCTCCACAAAACACCATCCCTTTCTGCCAAACACTAGCATTCTCCACCAAGCACCATCATACTCAAATGTCCACCAAATACCAACATTTTCCAATGAAACCCATGAAATCACCCCATCGCTGCTCAAGAAACACCAACGTTCCTCACAAACACCATAATTCCCTATCAAACACCACAATCCTCCATCAAACTCCATCGTTCTCCAACAAACAATTATCCTCCAAAAACACCATCATTCTCCCACAAATACCACCATTCTCCAATAAATATCATCACTCTCCTCCAGACACCACTGATGGTCTCCAACATTTATGTTTACTGGTGTTGGAGGCTCAAGATAGTTTGCAAAAATGGTTCTATGTAAAATCAAATAGGTTTGAGCTGCATAAAATGATTTTTAAAAGGTTCTTTAAACAACCATGTGCAGCGGATTTTCCATAGCAAGAACCATTTAACCATGGAAAGAACCATTTGTGTATTCAGTGGTTCGTTGAGTTTGAGCTGTTTCTATATAGAACCAATGCCTTTACTAAAGAAAGCTAAAACTCTTGTATAACCACTTTTTTAGGATGTAAGCTGTTAGCTGTCTAGCATAGCTGCGTAACCATCATGGAAAACGGCATTGGTGAGAAACTCCCATGTTTTTAGCGGGTGCAGCATTTCAGTTGTTTTCTTTCTTAATCCGCCTTCTCAGCCTTCTGGTGCTGTTCTAAAAAGGCTGTAACGTCTTAAATACACCACAGAGGAAGTGTTTGAGTGCCAGAGGGGCTAAGTACTCAGTGTAATGAGATGGTAGGCTGGGACATACAGGCTGTTTGTGAAGCCGCACAATCATTGAAATGACCCTGAGGACTCAGCGCTGTGCAAGACGGCCAAGCTGGACATCTCTGTTCTGTAAGAGAAAGCATTCAGGCCTAATGCTTTCTAAACATCACAAGAGCAAAAATAGAGAAATGTTTTATTTAAAAAATAAAAATATGAACTACCCAGAAAAGGTTTGGGGAAATCTACATTTTCAAAGATTTTAATACAAATTAGAGTGTTTTCTTGTCAGTTTGTACTAAATGCTTGTCAGCGCTCAAACCTTTCAGATACTCAAACTACACACGTTCAGTGTGTGCCTTTAGCAACAGTTTGGAAGAAGAAAGATCATTGTCAGATTATTAAGGCAAAACCTGCTCTTCATACCCAGAAAGACGCTGATGAACATGAAGCTGAATGTTAAAGAGAAATATATTCAGGGTTAGCACATAGAAGTTAAATGATCTCTGTAGCTTTACAGGGATTTGCTCACTTCAGTGAAAAGCAAGAGTAAGGTGTCCCCAAACTTTTGACAGGCAGTGTACAAACAAAACAGTAAAAACACTTCTGCAGAGCCTCCTCCCGTCTTGTTTTTGAAATGCCAACGTGTTCATTAGAGCTTCCTGTGACCCGTACGTCAGTTTACAGCTGTGCATTTATAGTATAGCACTCACTTCCCCCTATGTCATGCGTTAAACAACAAAAACAGCCCATAAGCATGCAGCACTCGTGGCCCGGGGCCTTACTGGCTGAGGAGGAAGTTGGATCTAGGTTGGATAAATTACCCAGAAGGCTGTTTTTCCGCTGTTGGGTCACTGCTGGTTCCTCCAGATGTACACACACACACACACACACACATCGAACATCAAGTGATTTTACTTTAATTTATTACTTAATATACAGTAGTTTTATTTTTACTACACATCCTTTCAGACTACTAGTGTGGTCTTCTCACAGTGGAAGTATGATATATTCTTAAGTATATAAGTATTATTTTTTGAAGTACGCTAAATTAAGATTAAGAGATACTTTTTTGATCCCACAACCGGGGAAATTCCACCTCCGCATTTAACCCATCTGTGAAGTGAAACACCACATACACACTAGTGAACACACACTAGGGGGCAGTGAGCACACTTGCCCGGAACGGTGGGCAGCCCTATCCACGGCGCCCGGGGAGCAGTTGGGGGTTAGGTATCTTGCTCAAGGACACCTCGCATCGAACTGGCAACCTTCCGGTCACAGGGCCAGCTCCGTAACCTCCAGCCCACGACTGCCCCCTTTTCTGCCAGTGCCATGAAATTTCTCTTTGATAAGATTTATAGATTGTCAATGTCAGACCAAAAAACTAATTTCCAAAATTGTAACTTTACAAGAGAAGGAAAAAAAAGATTACATTAACTTGCAATCAAAGTTAATGTATATTCTAAACAATTTAGGCCATGTCTACTGATCCATTCATAATGAAATGAAGTGTGAAGGACAGCTGTTATTTTCAAATTATGTCAAAAATAAATATGACAAAAAGGGGAGATAGAATCATTTGTTCCACAGAAAGAGAGAGAGAGAAAGAGAGAGAGAGAGACAGAGAGAGAGAGAGAGAGAGAGAGAGAGAGAGAGAGAGACAGAGAGAGAGAGAGAGAGAAACTGACGAGAGAGGTAGAAACAGAATGGCAGACGGACAAAGAGACAAAAAAGAAAGAGAAACAGAAAGAGAAAGTGTGAAAACAAGAAAATAGAGAAGAGAGCTGAGAGAAAGAGAGGATAGAGAGGTGAGAAGAGATGGATTAAGACTGAAGAGAGAAGAAAAAGAGAAAACGGGAAAGAGAAAAGCTGACAAGAGAGAGGTGAAAATAGAAAAGGAGAAAGCAGAGGAATGAAAAAAGGGAGAAGGTAGAGAGGTAGAATAGAGAGAAAGAGTGAGACCTTTTGACTTTTAAATTCTTTTGTTAAAGCATTATGACTGAGGAAGAGAAGAGGGAAAGAGAGAGTAAAAAAGTGGAGAGAAAGAAGAAAGAAATGAGTGTGAGAGACAGAAGAAGAGAAAAAGTATGTGTATGAGGAAGGGAGAGAAGACAGAGACAGAGGGGGAGAGGGGTGGGAGCGACCTGATGTATCTGTCTTTGCTGTACAAGTGCATGGCATTCTTGTGGTCAGGGAGAGTAAATGTCACCCACATTGGACTGATCTGGTGGTCCAGGTCATTAAAACTCACTTATACACTCACACACAGGAGGTGTTCTCTCTTCAGTATAGGTGGTCTCTGTAAATAATTGATTGGGGATTTGTAGTGACGTACTGCTGCTTCCTTTCCACATACCCCTCACTAACACTAACATTTACTCAGATCCTGCCTCGCTGAATTATTCAGAATAGACTGTTCGTCAGTCATGGGCTGCTATTTGTACCTCTCTGTGGGATTTACAGCATATCAGAGAAAATGTTTCTCAGAAAATGTTGGGCAGAGAGCATCAGTGTTAACTGACCCAACGCTCTTTATCAAACACCACCAGACCCCAAAGCTGGGTTAGTGTTTTGTACAAATATGTTAAATCAACACAGTTCTCACCAAAAAAAAGCAAACATTAACACGTGTAGAACCGCTCAAAACATTTTAATCATGAACTACATTTTTCAATATGGGGTTTGGTGGTGAATGATGGTGTTTGGTGGAAAATTATGATGTTTGTTGGAGAATGATGGTGTTTGGTGGTGAGTGATGGTGTTTCTAGGAGAATGATGATGCTTGGTGGAGAATGATGGTGCTTGGTGCAGAATCTTGGTGTTTGGAGGAAAATGTTTGTGTTTAGGGAAAAGTTATTGGTGTTTGTTTGAGAATAATGGTGTTTAGTGGAAAATTATGGTGTTCGTTGGAGAATGATGGTATTTGGTGGAGAATGTTAGTGTTTGTGGAAAAATAATTCATGTTCTTTGGAGAAGAATGGTGTTTGGTGGAGAATGTTAGTGTTTGTGGAAAATGATAGTTTTTGGTGTTTGTTCAAAAATGGTGGTGTTTGGTAGAGAATATGTGTGAACTTTTGAATCTGCACATTTGATTGAATTTCTTCACTTTTGTCAGTGAGCTATGATTAATATGAAACTGCAGTATGCAATTGTTAGTGCAGTGTCTACTACTACTACAGTTTATGCATTATTTTGTCCTTCTTCAGATTGTGTTGAATGCTAACCTCAGACTTTAGTTACGCCTATAACTTCTTCATCCACACTGAGTCTCTCAAGTATAACACGCTGTATAAACCTGTATAAAGGTCTGCCAGCAGTCATGGCTGAGCTGCTTGTTTTGGATGTGAGGGAAAATCTTACAGCAGAGTGAGCATCAGAGCTCAGTGTTATCCCATTACAGCAGAACAATCAGAGAGAGAGAGAGAGAGAGAGCAAGAGAGAGAGAGAGAGAGAGAGAGAGAGAGAGAGAGAGAGGAGGGGAGGAAGGAAGAAAAAGAGTAGAGAGAGAGAGAAAAAAGAAAGAAAGATGAAGAGAGAGTGGTAAATAAGGAGAGGAGACTAAATAGCAGAGAAAGAGGAAGGAGTGAGAGGAAGGCTGGAGAGGAGATAGAAAAGAAGAGAGAGAGAGAGGGGGGGGGGTGAATTGACAGAAAGAGAGAAGCGAAAGAGACAGAAAAGAAGAGAGAGGTTGTATGGCAATGTGTTGTGTGTGGTGGATTTAGTGAAATATTCCACTGGGAATAAACAGAGAAAGAGTGAGTGCATAACACAGGCAGTAAGTGGGCAGCTAAGGTCATTAATAATAGATCCTGCAGTGTGACGACGCCGGACGGTGTAATGGACAGCATTAGCCATTAGCCAGGGTGAACCCGGGGTCTGTGAATGGATCTCTGATGCTGTTTCTGTCAGCAGCTCTGACTGAAACACTGCATGTGAATCACTAAGCAAATTACTACATATGATTCATTAAATGAGTCCCAGTATATGAATTACAGGAACCAGACAACAGTCATGTTCAGAGGCTGCCTGTATAAAACCTGTAGGACTGTGAACCAGGTTCACAAACTTGTCCTTTGGCATGAAGTTTTCTTTGCCATAGTCCTTATTGGAAAGTGAACTATTGGCTACACCCCTGGGCACTTATGTTCCAGTAGGGCCAGAATAATATGGACATAATATAGCTAATAAGAAATTTAGGGGACTGATCATTTTGGCTGCGACCTGTCCAGGGTGTATCCTGCCTTCCGCCTGAAGACTGCTGGGATAGGCTCCAGCATCCCCCCCGCGACCCTGACGGAGAAGCGGCTTAGAAAATGGATGGGTGGATGGATGGATCATTTTGGCTGATATAATTTTATATTTTCATTTTGGATGTAGAAATGTTATACTCCAGTAGTTTTAGTTAAACTTTACTCAGTATTTTACTGACTACTACTCATTTGTCACATTTCTTTAACTAAAATAAACCAACTGAAACTTATCTCTTAAATATCATATTATATCACTGGGGGAGGAGCTACGCCCAAATTTAGTTTCCATTAATTACCTCTTATTTTGCTTATGTTTTGCTTCAGGCTTCAAGATAACTGTTGCTACTAATTTAGCTATGCTAACATACTTTCTGCTGCATTTGGCTGAAGCTTATGACTCACATTTCTCAGCTCCAACGTCCATACTGAAAAAGACAGTTGACTAGTTTGACTTGCATGCCAGAATCAAAAACACAGTTAAATGTTGGTTTTGCTGTTGACTAGCTATGCTGTTTTTTCTAGCAGGCTAGGAAAAAACTAAGAAAACAACAGTGAATTTCTACTTGGAATGCTGTGATGGTGGCCTCAACTTTGAGCTCAGTATATGATGTAAAATCAACATGACTGCTCACATTGTCAGTAGTAATAAAGAACCACTTTGCTTTTAAATGAGATTTGCTTTGCATCAGTCTGCAAAAAAATAGTAGTGGCTCTTAAAACTCCTAAAACAATCACCATAAATTTTGCTGTATTGAGAAATTATATTGAAAATGTCAAAGTTACCACTCATATTACTGATGTTAGCTGGCTAGCTTCTTGCTATAAATACTCAGGCATCCGTATTTGCTTGAACCTGCAAAAGTAGAAAATAATGCAGTTTTATCTAAGACTAAGAATTTCCAGGCCAAGTCAAACTAAGCATTAATCTGTGCTTACAGAACACAGTCTCTGTCCTACAGTGTCAAAAAACGTGTGCAAGTCTGTTTGACTAAACAGCTTGAAGTCTGTGATGGTTCATGTATGCAGTTGACATGGGGCTAATTAGAATGCTAATAGGCTACTATTACTTGATAGCTACGCTAACCTCATATCTCCAGTGTAAAACTAAAGAAGCAAATTTCAAACACAAAACATGTCTTGGCTGATCGACTGAAGGCTAAGGGGGGACTGGGGTGAATTAGATTTTTTGCTGAACTGCAGCTTTAAGATCCTTTTTAAGTGTTTCTTCTTTGGAAAGATTTTGTGAATCAGGCCCCTGTCCTAATAACAGGATTGATTTTCCTCTGTTGGAGGCATAGCATCAGTTGCACTCAGAACACGGCAGTTTTCATAAGCTAACAATCTGCTTAGCCAGCACTCTGTTTTCTTTCATATTTCATCTTATTTTTTTTCCCTCTTCTTTTCTCCAGCACAGAGTGAGGTCCTTTTTATATGGTTTCTATAAAGGCTGGGAGTTTTCTTTGAGATTGGCTTGAAAGTTCTTGCCAAAGCCACAGCAGATGCAGAACATGGAACGCTTTTGTTCCCTATTAGAGACTGCAGCTGACCGTTAGCCAGGAACAAACATTAGCGTTAGCATGCTTAGCCATATTATCTGATCAAGGCACCATGGCTTGTGTTAGCTGGATGAAACCCAGACTCAGGGGTGTTCCCTCTACAAATTGAAGATACAGGCCCGATCAAGGTTGTCTCCATGGCGTTTGCTGTGTTATCGCCATTCCACCCTGCGAACTGTGAGATACCTGGACTGGGATGCCGAGCAGGGCGCCTTCTTCAGGCCCTTATCCCCCCCCCCCTCTCCACTCCCCCCTCCCCCCTCCCCTCCCTCCTACCCCCTCCCCCTTCCAACGCCTTCGCCGCTTTTACCTCCCTGGTATGGTATTACGGGTCTGTTGATCAGCGCCGGATTAATGGCTGCAGATCCGGATGGCCGCTTACTACGCTTACTACCCCACCCCCGTAGCAAGTCATGGACTTTGTGTGTGTGGAACTGTGTGCTAATGCTGAGGTGTTTTTTTCTCTGTTCCTAGACTGAGTTCCCGTAGGAACTCAGTCGGGGGGGGGGGGTTTGTCTCCTCCCTTACCCAATGTATTCTGTTTCTCTGTTTCTCATGCCGTCTTCCTGTCCTGTCTCCCCCCTTGTCATATTGTATGTGCTCGGACGGGTTGATCATAATTTCGCTGGTTACTTTGGTGACTATGTGACAATAAAGGCTTCATTCATACTCATACTCATACAGAGCAAATAATGAAGAACAGAACAGAGTTTTCTGTATATTCCTGCTCAAACGGTTGATTAAGTTCTTTCACCAATTATATCATTTGGCGATTTATGAAAACATACCCAGTTTGCTCCCTTAACCCGCTGAATAATACTGCAATTAAGTGAAGTGATACTTTTTTAATCCCACAAACGGGGAAATTCCACCTCTGCATTTAACCCATCCGTGAAGTGAAACTCCACATACACACCAGTGAATACACACACACTAGCCCGGAGCGGTGGGCAGCCCTATCCACGGTGCCCAGGGAGCAATTGGCTGGTTGTCTTGCTCAAGGACACCTCAGCGCTGGGGATCGAACTGGCAACCTTCCAATCACATGGCCAGTTCTCTAACCTCCAGCCCACGACTGCCCCAAATCATAAAGAAGATGGTTCCTCCAGAGTTCTGTACTATAGTGAATGGTTCTATATAGAACCATTGGTTCCATAAAGAACCATTTTGTGCTGAAATGTTTTTTTACATGGTGAAATGCTTCTTCAGATTGATAGAGAATGTGTTGTATATGGTCATTTATAGAACCTTTTTGAAAATGGGGTCAAGTTTGTAACAACAGAAGAAGACTCAATTCAACTTCGATAAAAATGCCAACTTCTGTATAGAGGCTTTTCAGAAAGGTTCCAGGAGCTCCATATACAACACATTCTCCATGAATCTGAAGAACATTTAATTAAAATAAATAAATAAATAAAAATAAGCTTTAAATGGTTCTGTATAGAACACATGGTTCTAAACAGAAACAATCCCTTTAATCAAGAACCCTTGAAGAACCTTATAACTTACTTCTGTTTTACTTATAATGAGTACAAATATCTAGACCAAGGGTTGAAGAGTCTGATAATATTCTTACAGCAATCTCCTAGAGGGAACTATTAGATGTATTTACTAAATTCAAAATGACTTGGATGTAATTATATTTAATAATTAAAAATACAGACAAAATACAGGATTGAACACATTTTGCACTGCAGAATTCCATATTATTGTGTTTTCACTGATATTAAAATGTAAAAAGGGTAAAAAAAAAAAAAAGTAAAAATGCTTTTATGAGCATGTGTGTCCAAACTTTTGACTGCAGACAGAATTGAACTTAACCTCCTGCATTGCAGACAGTGCTGTGTCACTCTGCTTTACTCCACCTGCCAGAGAAAGTCTGTTTTTGGCTCAGAGTTAATTGTGGTGTCAGGAAATGCTGTGAGGCATGTGACTGTAATGTTTGTAGAGCTTTGTTTTACTGGGTGGTCATATCCTCGTCATTAACAACAGAGCAACCATCAGCCACTAAACAGAGAACAGAGAACAACCATCAGCCACTAAATACCCATCATTACTGAAGCCTAAAGGATAGTTGTGCATGCATAGTTTCAGGTTCAACCTGATTTTTGAGTCTGAACAGAGGATTTGATTTGACTTCGGATATTATTTGTGTTAAAATGTGCTGACTTGGTTTGGTTCAGATGAATACAAATTTTATTTTGAAACAAAAGACTGCAGAGAAACATGTCCATGTACAAAGTAGTGATCTTATAAACACTGAAACAGGCATATTACAGCCCTGCCTTATTTACTCCATTCAAATGCACGCAAAAAAAGCCTAAATAGTCAGGCTGAGTTTCAGTCCGTGTTTGTGTGTGTCTGTGTGTGTGTCTATGTGTGTGTGAACAGCGCTGTCTTTGAGGACGAGGTGACTTTGGTGCAGTTTGTTTTGGCACAGGCGGGTTTCCATGGCTGCAGCACAGGAGGTCTAAATTCAGCATGTGTGTGTTTCTGTTTTTGTTCACACATATTACACTGTTAACACACACACACACACAGAGTACATATATGTATATATATATATATATATATATATATATATATATATATATATATATATATATGTGTGTGTGTGTGTGTGTGTGTGTGTGTGTGTGTGTGTGTGTGTGTGTGTTAACAGTGTAATATGAGACTGTGTACTGTTCTACAATTGTAATTCTATAGTTCTGTTAGTCCCTCTTTCCCCCATTTCATCAAAAGTCAGGAGCCCCACAAGGCCACCACAGAGTTTGTATTATTTGGGTGGTAGGTCATTCTCAGCACTGCGGTGACACTGGTGTGTTAGTGTGTGTTGTGCTGGTATAAGAGGATCAGACACAGCAGTGCTGCTGGAGTTTGAAGTCATTGTCCACTTTATTAGACACACCTACCTTGTTAGTCCACCGTGTAGATGTAAAGTCAGAGAGAGCAGATCATCTGTTGCTGCACAGTTTGTGTTAGTCATCCTCAAGTCATTTATCAGTGGTCAGTTTTTGACCACAAATGATACCTGCTCTGTGGTGCTTAATGTGAAAATCTGTTCTTTATTTATTTAGCATTTATTTATCCACGACTACTTCAGTGCACATTCTGCAAGTGCCATAATGGCTTTTCCCATGTTCAATTAGAATTTAGGTAACAATTTAATACCACACAGCCCTAGCCTACACACTAAGACTTATCCACTGCATAAATAATACTAGCTCTGTGGTGGTCCTGTGGGGGCCCTGACCATTGAAGAACAGAGTAAAGATGTCTAACAAATGATGCAGAGAAGCAGACTGGCTATTATATTTTTATGTGTTTTGGTCGAAAGCTCAAATAACGGTAGAATTATATTGATGCATATCAACAAACAAATAAATAAACAAGGTGGCTTAGCCCAGAATCCTGCTGGTTCTTTTTCAAACAAACGCTGCACTTTGAAAATCTGACAAGTGTTCCAGCCTCTAAAGAACCCTCCAGTGAGCATTAATGCTGATCATATGGTGCAGTATTCTTAGCCTGCTTCTGCACTGATCTACAAATACTTTCTGCCACAGGTTACATAACTCTCCCTCTCCAGCTGAGAAGGTGTTATTCTGGGTTGCAGGAAAATGGCTGTCCACTTCTTTTCAAAACTTGTATTTGGAGTTAGCTTCCTAGCAGCAGAGGTGTGTAGTGATGAATTCCATTTACTTAGTTTTGTGTACTCCTTAATTTATTTTTTCATTGATTACACTTTTACTTCTACTCAAGCATATTAGTGAATAAACTAATCTACTTTAATTTTGTTTCATCATTAACATTTAGCTCTTTGTTCCTTTTTTGGGTTTAATTTCATTCAGTTGTGTTGGTTCAGCCGCTGGGCAGCTTTAGTGTTGCTCACACCTCTCACTTTGGAGCTTTAATATTTTATTTCAGACCAAAAGGATTAAAATTGAGAAGAAAGAGTCTAATGAGCTGCACTTTCTGAAAGGATTTTTATTTGCTAGCATCTTATTTGACACTATGGCTCCTCAGGCACCAGAGTGTAACAGCTACATCATTTAAGGTGGAATGGAAAATTAGAATAAGATGCCAGATTTAGCTTCATAGCACCCAAGCTGACAGATGTATTGACTAAGAAGTTCCACTGCAGTTCTTGAAGTCACTCAGTACTTAAGTAACTTAAGGTTTTCGAGTGGCTACTTCTGTAATTCTGCTCAAGTTGTTCTTTTTAAAAGGTGCTTTTACTAGATGATTCATTTAGGGCACTCTAAACATCTGCTAGAAACCAAATCAGGCAGATTGACAAGCTTACTTCTATACAAACTCACAGCATCACTGACCGTGGTGTAAATTGCCATTGTGGTTTGGGTTTTTACAGGCTATATATGATAATAGCAAACAGGAGAAAATGTGTACTAACAATTCAAATAAAACATGATTATAAACATGAGTGATACATTACAATAATAAAAACAAGTGTAAGAACAATCTTTTGATTATCATCAGCCTTTCATTGACGTCATTAGTAGTATTTGATCTAGGGACACAGTGAGGGGGATGTTCAAGTTGGGTGTGCGCAAATGTTAAGCAGTGTATATGTGACGTGAACAATGATGTTATACAATCATCATTTTTACATTCAATCTTATTTTTTTGGTAATTTACATCAATCAGATTGTGTCATATACTTTCTGTGTCCCTGATTTGATCCTCCCCTCTTTTTCCTCCCTTCTCCAATCTATTTGCTTTATGTGATAATCTTTCTGTTTCTGAATGCGAGCTGTATTAAAAAAAAAACACAGTTTATGTCAGTGTAAATTCAGGATGTTGTTAGCAGGCTCTGTGTAATTGGTCTACACTCAGTATTCTCTGTAACTGGATTATGTTGTGGAGTATACTACTTACTGGCCTACTTGATAGCTAAAAGGTTAACAGGCTCCTCCAATAATATTCAGAGATTAACTTTTGGTCTTTACTGAAAGATCTACTGTAAAACAGCATATAAACATTATCTGAATCAGTAATATAAGTTTCAAAAATCAATATTAAAGCTAGAGCTTGGAATAAAAAAGAAAATTTACCACTTCTAGGGAGTCCAGTGGTACATGAACTGAAATGAACGTTATGCTTGCTTGCCTTGGAAATCAAATGACAAAAATGGCTGATTTTATGACTGTCTGGATCCCAGAGTAAACAAAATTAAAATCCATTACGACACGTCAGCAAGTCATGCTAAATAAAGAATTCATTAAAATATATTTTTTAGGCAGCAAAAATGATTTATCTTGTTGGGTTTGGGAAAAAAAGAAAGATTAAATCAAAGTGCTGTACACTGTCTCTCTGAACTCTCCATTCCAAATAAACAAACACGGGCTTATTAACCCCAACACCACCCATGACATTTCACAGTGGAAAATTGTGCTCTGAACACACAGCTTACTGACGCAGGTTAGCTGACTGCTGTTTTTCTTTAGTGGCTGTGCACACACACTCCTGCTGGCTCTGTAGGTTGGGTCACTCTGGGGTCATTAATAGCAGGACGTTAATTCACCCACACACTGCGGCCTCAGTGTCCAAACAGTTTACATTAAGTTTACACCCCATTTACGTCGTCAGGGCCTTTTATCCTAGACTGTCACGGGAGCCCATGCCACCTTTTTGTCATCAAACCAAAGCCAGACTGAATTCTGTCTATAAAGAATGTAAATTGAATGTAATTCATTATGTAACTAGGTAACGATGTAATTATGTAAGTAGGTTTGAATAATTATGTAATGTGTCCAAATTATTAGAAAAATGATACAGCTAACAACACTGCACCTGTGTGAGAGTTCAATAAGCATGAAATGATTTCTTTAATTACGTCATTACTAGCAGTGTCAAAGTTGGCATGGCAAAGTGTTGTAGTGCTCAGGACTGGCCATGGTCTTGACATCATTTGGACTTGGTCTTGTCACGGTCTTGGGGTAAGGTGGACTCATACACTCTCAAAAAGAAAGATACGAAATTGTCACTGGGACAGTATCCCTCTTGTCACTGGGGCGGTCCCTTCAAGGGTACATCTCAGGACCTTTGTTCAAGGAATATAATTGTACCATTATCCATTGAAACTATAATTTAAGTTGTATTGACTCCACACACCCTGTCTCGTCTCCAGGCTTTTTATTTTATTGTTCTGTTTTAAAACAGGTTATGAAAGGGTACAAATGTGTACTGTTCAGCTGGGAAAAACATATTTAAGGTAGGGTAGGGAGTTTGACCTTAAAACCACTGTTGTACCTTTGAGGGCACATTTACATTGCTTGTACCTTGACAAACAAAAAATGTACCTGTGCAGTACCTTTATTTCTAACAGTGTACCAGCCTAGTGTGATATTACAATCTGACTGGAACTGGAATTTTTTTTTTTTTATCATTACTGAATTCCATTGTTGATGCAGCCGATCGGAGCTGGAGAAAGAATATCGACAGGCACCGAGAAGGTTCTGGCAAACCGTCAGGCGCCTCAGGAGAGGAAAGCAGTTCCGGACCAACACTGTATACAGTGGGGCTGGGGGGCTGCTGACTTCGACTGGGGACATCATTGGACGGTGGAAGGAATACTTCAAGAATTTTCTCAATCCTACCAATGATCCTTCCCCAGATGAGGCAGAGCTTGGAGATCCGAGCAGGGGTCCGTCCATCACTCGGGCTGAGGTAACCAATGTGGTTGGAAAACTCCTTGGTGGCAGAGCACCAGGGGTGGATGAGATCCGCCCGGATTTCCTGAGGGCTCTGGATGTTGTAGGGCTGTCCTGGCTGACACGCCTCTGCAACATCGCATGGACATCTGGGGTGGTCCCCCTGGAATGGCAGACAGGGGTGGTGGTCCCGCTTTTTAAGAAAGGGGACCGGAGGGTGTGTTCCAACTATCGGGGGATCACACTTCTCAGCCTACCTGTTAAGGTCTATGCAGGGGTACTGGAGAAGAGAGTCCGACCGATAGTTGAATCTCAGATAAAAGAGGAACAATGCAGGTTTGCCCAGGTCATGGAACGCTGGACCAGCTTTTTACCCTCACCAGGGTCCTGGAGGGTGCGTGGGAGTTTGCCCAACCAGTCTACATGTGTTTTGTGGATTTGGAGAAGGCATTCGACCGTGTCCCACGGGGGCTCCGGGAGTACAGGGTGACGGGTTCGTTGTTACAGGCCATTCAGTCCCTGTAGAAACAGAGCAGGAGCTTGGTTCGTATAGCTGGCAGTAAGTCGGACTGGTTTCCAGGGCTGTCCGTTGTCACCGATTCTGTTCACAACTTTTATGGACAGAATTTCTCGGAACAGCCAAGTGGCAGAGGGTGTCCAGTATGGTGACCTCAGGATTTCACGTCTGCTTTTTGTGGATGATGTGGTCCTGTTGGCGTCATCAGCACGGGACCTCCAGCTCTCTCTGGACCAGTTTTCAGCCAAGCATGAAGCGGCTGGGATGAAAATCAGCACATCTAAATCTGAGACCATGGTTGTCAGTCGGAAAAGGGTGGAATGCTCTGTCCAGGTAGGGAGTGAATTCTTGCCCCAAGTGGAGGAGTTTAAATGTGTTGGGATTTTGTTCATGAGTGAAGGAAGGATGGAGTGAGAGGTTGACAGGCGGATTGGCACGGCGTCTGCAGTAATGCGGAACTTAAACTGGTCCATCATGGTGAAGAGAGCTGATCCAGAAGGCGAAGCTGTCAATTTACCGGTCAATCTACGTTCCGACTCTCACCTATGGTCACTAGCTTTGGGTAGTGACTGAAAGAACGAGATCACGGATACAAGTGGCTGAAATGAGCTTTCTCCACAGGGTCGCCGGACTCTCCCTTAGAGATAGGGTGAGAAGCTCGGCAATTTGTGAGAGGCTCGGAGTAGAGCAGCTGCTCCTCCACGTTGACAGAAGCCAGCTGAGGTGGTTCAGGCATCTGGTAAGGATGGCTTCTGGACGCCTACCTAGGGAGGTGTTCCAGACATCTCCGATGGGGAGGAGACCCCGGGGAAGACCCAGGACACATTGGAGTGATTATATCTCTCGACTGTCTTGGGAACGCCTCGATATCCCTCCAGAAGAGCTGGAGGAGGTGGCGGGGGAGAGGGAGGCCTGGGCCTCTTTTGCTTAGGCTGCTGCCCCCACGACCCGGACTCGGATAAGCGGTGGAGGATGGATGGATCATTACTGAATATCAGCAAAACCTCTAGTGATCTTGATACAACATTAGCTTCAATAATGTGCTATCAAGATCATTTTAAAGCTACTAATTTTTTGAAAGTACATTTTTTATAGTTGGACGGTTTAACCCTTTAATGGTTGCAGCATGCTGAAACGTGCAGCCACTGTTGCTCTCACTTGACATTAATAATGAAAGCGAGTGGTTATAAGCTGAAGCATTGAAAGATCTAGGGTTTGATTGAAGATTGATGGTCTAACTCTGATAGTCAAACAGGAATGCAGTCAGGTGTGTGCAGATTGTTGGCTGGTGCTGTACTGTATGTGTATGTGCATGAAGCGGCTGGGATTGGGCTAATGTCTTTCTGGGGCTGGGGCAGTTCAGACTCTATTGATTTTCTCGGAGGCTGGTTGGCTGAGGATGAAAGTGCGGTCCTCCTGCTTCAGAGTGAGTGTTGAAAACCAGTGCAGGAGGAGCAGGAGAGGAGCCAGATTCGGGTTTGGGTCGAGTCCAGCTTTGAGACGGGGCTGAGAGTCCTCTGCTGTTTGCTGTTTTTGGAGCAGCTCTGGTCATGGTTGAGGAGGAGGCGGTGGAGTTTATTTATCCACCAAAGAGAGCGCTTCCCCATCCCGACCTGCTGGACATCACATTATACACCACACTACAGGAATTATTATATTTCACCAAGAGGAATTCTCACTTACACTCTTGCTTAGCTCAGTAGTTTTAACATTCCATTGTTATCTTATATTGAACAAGGAGTATAAAGGATATAGGGTAAAAGATAAAGGACATGAGAGGATTATATGTACATTTTTATTACATGTATACTATTTTACACTACTGTTTAACATTATGATATCACAATTTTCAAGAATTTAAAATTTCACGATCATGAAATTTGAACTGTTGAATAATTGCCATATGAATAGTTGCAATTCATTATTTTCATATTTTGTTCATTGTATTCAACTATTAAACAACTACTTGATTACCTATATTCTTTCAGAGCTGTCAATGCTTAGTAGCTCCCAACTCAAGCACAAATAAGCAAACAATACTCTCTGCTGCCCTCTAAAAGTGTTATTACCAAACATCAAATAAGCAAACATTACTCTCTGCTGCCCTCTAAAGGTGTTAACAAACATCAAATCAACAAACATTACTCATTGCTGCCTCTAAAGGTGTAATTAACAAACATTAAATAAACAAACCTTACTCACTGCCACCCTCTAAGAGTTTTATTAACAGATATCCAATAAACAAATATTACTTACTGCCGCCCTCTAAAGGTGTTAAAGCACCACCCGGTTGTTTTTGGAAGACCCATGATGTGTCTGAGTGTATTTTCTATTTTCTTTACATTAATTTTCCTATAAACTATCTGATGGACACACACCCAACAACATGAACATATAATTGTAAATACTAATGTTTTAAAAACAAACAGACAATAAAAGATAAAGTGAGCAATACAGAAGCTGTGTGTTTTTCTATAATGCAAGCAACAGGTAGTTTGATGATAGTTAAGTGATACTTTATTAATCCCACAAACGGGGAAATTCCATCTCCCATCCATGAAGTGAAACACCACATACACACTAGTGAATAGACACACACATTAGGGGCAGTGAGCACACTTGTCCAGAGCGGTGGGCAGCCCTATCCACGGCGCCTGGGGAGCAATTGGGGGTTAGGTGTCTTGCTCAAGGACACCTCAGTCATGTGCTGTCGGCCATGAGGATTGAACCGGCAACCTTCCGGTCACAGGGCCAGTTCCCTAACCTCCAGCCCACGACTGCCCCAAAGTGGTCCACATTACCAAACTGGAGTTTCACTGGTCTGACAGGGTTAATGTGTGCTTTTAGCCCAGTTTAGCACAGATATGCAGGTTATGTTTAAAATAAAAACATGCCTCTGCCAACTGTATATTAATATTAAATGCTGAATTCATAATGCACGCTAAAGCACACTTTGGGAAAACATTAGAGATACACACTCGCTGTGTCCGTTGTTCTCTACAGTCCCTCTGGGCCCATGTAAATGAGGATATTATTGAGTTTGGCTTGGTTTAAACTTTAAAAGTATTTTAATGAGGGTGATGCTGAATAATTGTACTTACATATAAACACAAAAACATAGTGTCTGTGATAAATGCATGGACCTGTTGGGTTTTTAATACATTATGTGGAAGGGTACGCAAGGAGACATGATATCCCCCCAAGGCAAACTTTAGCCCGCTACACATACTTATGAGGTCATGTATAAATATATGAGACCACTATTGAAAATGCATCTATCTTTCTGCTTGCATTAATCTAGTTGTTCATGACTAATTACCTTGGCAGCATAACAGATTCAGTGAGAAGAAGCAGAATCTTTCAAATTTGAAAATGAATTTCAAAATTTCTATATTTCAGTATTTGACATGCAATGATATAATGACAGCGTGTACTTTTTGGTGCATAGTTGCTGATGTATATGTAAATATGTAAATGACCTCTGTTCTGATTGGTTGCCATGTATTAAGCTTCATTCAAAAAGCATTGAGTTGAAACACTCTTTAGAACTTTAACATCAATGGGCAGAGCTAAACTCCTGTAGGCTTAATAGGTGGATATATTGCATAAAAATGCATTTTTTGACACATTGATACATTATTAACAGGCACCACAAAAAACAAAAAAAAAAAAAAAAAAAAAAATATATATATATATATATATATATATATATACACCGATCAGGTATAACATTATGACCCTAATCATAACACTAACCCTAACCCTAATCCGTGTTTCTATGCTCATTGTCATATTTTATAAGCTCCACTTACTATATAGGTGCACTTTGTGGTTCTACAATTACAAACTGTAGTCCATCTGTTTCTCTGCATACTTACTACTACATACTAGCCCCCTTTTACCCTGTTCTTCAGTGGTCAGGACCCCCATGGCTCTCACAGAGCAGGTACTATTTGGGTGGTGGATCATTCTCAGCACTGGAGTTACACTGACATGGTGGTGGTGTGTTAGAGTGTGCTGTGCTGGTCTGAGTGGATCAGACATAGCAGTGCCGCTGGAGTTTTTAAACACCTCTGTGTCTCTGCTGGCGAATACTCCACCAACCAAAAATATCTGGCTGTAACTGTAGAACTACAAAGTGAACCTATATAGTAACTGCAGCTGATAAAATGGACAATGAGCATAGAAACAAGGTCATAATGTTATGCCTGATTGGTGTATATACACATACGTTAGATTAGATATACAGTGGTGTGAAAAAGTGTTTGCCCCTTCCTGATTTCTTATTCTTTTGCATGTTTGTCACACTTAAATGTTTCAGATCACCAAATGTTAGACAAAGATAACACAAGTAAACACAAAGTGCAGTTTATCAATGAAGGTCTTTATTATTAAGGGAAAAAGAAATCCAAACCTACAGGGCCCTGTGTGAAAAAGTGATTGCCCCCTAAACCTAATAACTGGTAATAACACCCTTAGCAGCAACAACTGCAATCAAGACTTTTGCAATAACTGGCAATAAGTTTTTTTTTCCTCTGTGGAGGAATTTTAGCCCACTCTTCTTTGCATAGTTGTTGTAATTCAGCCACATTGGAGAGTGTGGTGAACCTTCCCAAGAGTGGCCGGCCAACCAAAATTACCCCAAGAGCGCAGCGACGACTCAAATTGTTGTAATTCAGCCACACTGGAGGGTTTCTGAGCATGAACCACCTTTTTATCTATCTTATCTTAGATGCCACAGCATCTAAGATAAGATAGATAAGATAAGATAAGATAAGATAAGGCTTTATTGTCATTCATATCACACGTGGTACATGAGGTGGAACGAAACATTGTACTCACGGTCCAGTCAACTCCCAAGTAATATAAACAATAAATAGAAGGTGCAAATAAAGGGGTGGACAAATAACAGCAGCATGGACCGCAGCAGTATGAGTACGAGGTAGGAGGTGTACATCTAAATGCTGGTTATGTATAAAGTGACATGTGTGGATGATATAGTGGAGGCACTGATTCAGTAAAGCAGCAATAAATAAGTGGACATGAAGTGCCATTGCAGTGATTGTCTAATTGGAATTTAAGAGTCTTACAGCTTCAGGGTAGAAGCTGGTCCTCAGTCTGGTTGTTTCGCACTTAATGCTCCGCAGCCTCCTATGTGGAACAAAAAGTGTGTGTGCTGGATGGGTGGGGTCCTTCATGATGCCAGTGGCCCTTTTCCTGCATCTATTGAGTTAGCAGGACGACACACACACCGAGCTGATAGGATAGCAGAGGGCTGCGGCAAGACCAGAGGTGAAGGTTTGTGCATTTATATCAACAAAGCTTGGTGCACAGACTCTGCTACTACAGAGAGACAATGCTCACCTAATGTGGAGTTAATATAATGGTCAAATGCAGACCTCATTATCTCCCAAGAAATAACTTCCATCATACTCACTGTAGTGTATATCCCTATGCTAATGCTAAGCTGGCTATGAAAGAACTTTATGCAGCCATTGGCAAACACCAGATCAAACACCCTGAGGCTGCTTTTATTGTTGCTGGTGACTTCAACCACTCCAACCTGAAAACAATCCTCCCCAGATTCCACCAACATGTCTCCTGCCATACCAGAGGGGACAAGACTTTGGACCATGTTTTGGACCATGACACAAACAACCTTCTGCTCAATGCTGAGAAACTAAGGAACTCATTGTGGACTTCAGAAGGAATGCTGACCAACATCCACCCATCCACATCAAAGGGACGGCAGTGGAGCATGTGAACAGCTTCAAGTTCCTTGGTGTCCACATCTCCAAGGATCTCACCTGGATGACCAGCTGCTCCAAGCTGGTAAAGAAGGCTCACCAGCGCCTCTTCTTTCTGAGGAGTCTGAGGATGAACCACCTGTCCTCAGACATCCTGGTGAACATTTATTGCTGCACCATTGAGAGCATCACCAACTGCATCACAGTATGGTACGGGTGCTGCTCTGCCTCAGACCGGAAGGCGCTGCAGAGGGTGGTGAAAGCTGCCCAGCGCATCATCGGTGCACCACTTCATGCCATAGAGGACATCTACAGGAAGAGGGCTGGGAAAATCATCAAAGAACCCAGTCACCCAGCACACAGACTCTTCACCCTCCTGCCCTCTGGGAGGCGCTACAGGTACCGGAACAGCTTCTTTCCAACAGCTGTCACACTCCTGAACTCTGCCTCCTGATATCTAAACAAATAACAATGGACTGTACCCTAACACACACCAATAACACACAGATTTAAACACCACTCAACACCAATTACCGGCACTTACATCTGTTGTATATACTGTCCATTATTGCATATACTGTGTAAATATTCTACCTGTTCATAAGTACACACTTATCCCCCTTCATATTTATAACCTGTTCGTAGTACTTTATACCCCTTCATATTTATTCATAGTTCATAGTACTTTATGCCCCTTCATGTTTTTAACCTGTACATTCTTGTTTATAACCTGTATAACCCCCTTCATGTCTATACCCCCTCATATTTTTAACCTGCATATACTATACTTACTGTACATTTGTAACATACATATTTATATTTCTGCTAAGCACTTCTGGATGGATGCAAACTGCATTTCGTTGCTTTGTAGTTGTGACATACGCAATGACAATAAAGTTGAATTCTATTCTATTCTATTCTATTCTATCTGGAGGTGTAAATGTCCATGGTGGTGGGAAGGCTGACTCCAACAGTCCTTCACCACCCTCTGCAGAGCTTTCCTTTCTGCCACAGAGCAGCTTCCGTGCTACAGAGTGATGCTGGAGCACAGAACGCTCTCCACCACACATCTGTAGAATGAGGTGAGGACCGAGCTCCCACGTCCAGCACGCCTCAGCCTTCTGAGGAAGTATAGGCGCTGATGTGCCTTCCTGATCAGGCTGGAAGTGTTATTACTCCAAGTAAGATTGTTACTTAGGTGTACACCCAAGTACCTATAGCTGGAGACCACTTCCACTGCAGATCCACCGACATGTAGGGGGAGGGATGGTGTTGCCCCTTCTGAAATCCACAATCATCTCCTTTGTCTTCTTCACGTTGATGCAGAGATTGTTCTCACTGCACCAACTCTCCAGGTGTTCCACATCCTGCCTATAGCCAGACTCATCACTATTTGTGATGCATCCAACCACTGCTGTATCGTCCACAAACTTTACAATATGACAGCCTGGATGGACGACTGAGCAGTCATATGTGAGCAGTGTAAACAGGAGGGGGCTCAGCACACAGCCTTGAGGGGAGCCGGTGCTGAGGATGATGGTGGAGGAGGAGATGTTGTGGATCCTCACAGACTGTGGCGTGTTTGTCAGGAAGTCCAGGACCCAATTGTAGAGAGAGATGCTCAGTCCAAGTGTGTGGAGTTTGTAAGCCAGGGTCTGTGGAATCATGGTGTTAAAGGCAGACATGTTAAAGGCACAAAGAGCATACGGACGTAAGAGTCCTTACTCTCCAGGTGGGTGAGGGCAGTGTGGACCACAGAGGAGATGGCATCCTCTGTGGATCGGTTTCTCCGGTATGCGTACTGATGTGGATCCCCAGTGACATCGATGTTGGGTTTGATGTGGATCATAACCAGTCTTTCAAAGCATTTTGTGACTATCGGGGTGAGGGCTACTGGCCGATAGTCATTCATTTCTGTCACTGTGGAGTTCTTGGGGACTGGGATGATGGTGGCGGTCTTCAGGCAGGTGGGGACAATTGCCTGGATTAAAGATGAGTTGAAGATATCTGTCAGCACCTCGGAGAGTTGGTCTGCACAGCACTTCAGCACCCGCCCCGGAATGTTATCTGGGCCAGCCGCTTTACGGGGTTAATCTTCTTTAGGACCCTCCTCACTTCAGTTTGGGTCACGCTGAGGGGCTGTTCTCCAGGTCCTGGAGTGAGTCTGGTGCTGGGGGGTGTATTTGGGTTCTCAAAGAGGGCATAGAACTTATTGAGAGTATCTAGTCCCTAGTGCATTGTGCATCTCTGGTGTTGTAGTCTGTGATGCACTTAATGCCCTTCCACGTGGATCCTGGGAAGAAAAATGACCCTGGATCTTCCAAGCGTATGCAGCTTTGGCCCTCTTTACGCCTGCCATCAGCTCTTGTCTAGCTCTCCTGTGAATCGCCAGACCTGAAGGCTGCATCTCTGACATTCAGCAGAGATCGGACCCCTGCATTCAGCCAGGGTTTCTGGTTCGGGTAGCACGTCACAGTCCTGGTGGTGGTGACATCCTCAGCACACTTGCTGATGTATCCGTGGACAGCAGATGTATAATCCTCTAGATCGAGCTCCCCATCATGCACAGCAGCATCCCTGAACACCTGCCAGTCTGTGCACTCGAAGCAGGTCGGAGACGGTGTGGGCAGGGCACAGCTCTGTATGCGTCACCTATGTTTGTATACACACGGTCCAGTGTGTTATTTCCCCGTGTTGGTATGGTGATATGCTCATAAAACCGGCAGAGTGTTTGTCAGGTCTACATGGTTAAAATCCCCAGCCACCACGCAAAATGACTCCAGGTGCTTGTTCTGAAGTGAGCTGATGTGATCATGTAGCTCCTTCAGCACGTCATTAGCTTTAGCACCAGGCGGGATGTAGACCGTAATGACGAACACCACCGTGAACCGATGAATTAAATAATGAGGCCGACACTTCACAGTCAGGTATTCTATTGCCTTGGAGCAGTGGCTGTTAACCATAACACAGTTTGTGCACCAACCTTTGTTTCCCTGCAGGCTTTCCCCGATAGCTGTTTGTGGTCCGCACGGAAGAGCAGCCGGCTGGTGATCTGGAAGGCTGAGTCTGGCATGCTGTTGTTTAGCCATGTTTCCGTGAGACAAAGTACAGAACAGTTCCTCATCTGCTCGGAAACACTCATCCTCAGTCGCAGAAGGTCCAACTTGTTGTCCAGGGAGCGGACATTGGCCAGGAACAGTGACGGAATCGGCGGTCTGTTAGCATTAGCTTTTAGCCTCGCTAGCACGCTGCCCCGCTTGCCCCTCTTCTGACCCCATGCGCACTGCTTTCTCTTGACCTTTGTCCTCTGCCCTCTGCTCCGCCACTCTGGGTTCCATAGTAGCTGCAGTCTACCTAGTGTAGCTCTGAGGTTGTGGTCCAAAGTTGATTGTTTCTACAGCCAAACCGTCCTTTATTATAAAGAGTTCAGTTCGGCTGTATGTCACGCACTTAAGGCGTGTGAGGTTAACACTACTGTGCACTTTGACTAGGCCACTCCAAAGTCTTAATTTTGTTTTTCTTAAGCCATTTAGAGGTGGACTTGCTGGTGTGATTTGGATCATTGTCCTGCTGCAGAACCCAAGTACGCTTCAGCTTGAGGTCACGAACAGATGGCCGGGCATTCTCCTTCAGGGTTTTTTGGTAGACAGCAGAATTCATGGTTTCATTTACCACAGCAAGTCTTCCAGGTCCTGAAGCAGCAAAACAGCCCCAGACCATCACACTACCACCACCATATTTTACTGTTGTTATGATGTTCCTTTTCTGAAATGCTATTACTTCTGTGCCAGATGTAATGGGACATGCACTTTCCAAAAAGTTCAACTTTTGTCTCGTCAGTCCACAGAGTATTCTCTGAAAAACCTTGGGGATCATCAAGATGTTTTTTGGCAAAACTGAGATGAGCCTTTGTGTTCTTTTTGCTCAGCAGTGGTTTTCGTCTTGGAACTCTGCAATGCAGGCCGTTTTTGCCCAGTCTTTTTCTTACGGTGAAGTCATGAACACTGACCTTAACCAAGGCAAGTGCGGCCTGTAGTTCTTTAGATATTGTTGTGGGGTATTTTGTGACCTCTTGGATGAGTCGTCGCTGCACTCTTGGGGTAATTTTGGTCGGCCGGCCACTCCTGGGAAGGTTCACCACACTCTCCAATGTGGCTGAATTGCAACAACTCTGCAAAGATGAGTGGGCTAAAATTCCTCCACAGCACTGTAAAACACTCATTGCCATTTGTCACAAAAGTTTGATTGCAGTTGTTACTGCTAAGGGTGGCGAACCAGTTATTAGGTTTAGGGGGCAATCACTTTTTCACACAGGGCCCTGAAGGTTTGGATTTCTTTTTCCCTTAATAATAAAGACCTTCATTGATAAACTGCATTTTGTGTTTACTTGTGTTATCTTTGTCTAATATTTAAATTTGTTTGGTGATCTGAAACATCTAAGTGTGACAAACATGCAAACGAATAAGAAATCAGGAAGGGGCAAACACTTTTTCACATCACTATACATTTTATATATATATATATATAAGCATATATCTAACAGTAGTGTGTCCTTTCAGTTTAAAAAAATTAAACATGAAACCTTTTTAAAGACATATGAAAAGTACATACAAAAAACACAATCATTCTTATTCACATTCACTCCTGTGTTTGGTAGTTGTGTCTCATTCGACCCAAACAAATCAGTTCTCTCACTCAGTATTGACTGTTGAGCCCAAAACATTCTGCAGTGTACTTTACAATATCCACACTAATAACAGCAAATAATAAAGGAGGTTTAAAGATTTCTGCCTCATTTTACCCCAGATGCCCCCTACTAAACAGACAGCATACTTGTGTGTGTGTGTGTGTGTATGTGTGTGTGTGTGTGTGTGTGTGTGTGTGTGTGTGTGTGTGTGTGTGTGTTTTATTAGTGTGATCTGCATCAGTCATGTCCCTCCCAGAGTGGTGTTACTGACATATTAACACACATACCACAGTTAGTCCAGTTTGGAAGGCATCCGGAGTCTTCATTTGTCACACTGCCACACTGACACACTTAGTGTTCAGTCCACAGAGATACAGTGGCGTCATATTAACAGTGGCCACTGAGCTGCCTCCTGGAGGCTAAATAAGAAAAAAAAAGAAAGAAAGAAAAATGAATAAATAAAAAGATGAATTTTGAATCATACATATGTGATGGATTTGTTGTTGTTTTTTGTTTTGTTTGTTTTGTAAGTAAAAGGAAGTAAATACAGCCTCTGCAACTTTTAAATAAGTGTTTAAAAAAACTTTTCTGCATTTTTTTATGTCAACTGAAAACCATTCCAGAGATGTAGTACATCGTCTGAGACTTAACAATTTCTGTTAACACTCAACAGTCATGTGCTCCTCTGTGCTAACTGATGTCAACAAAGCATAGGGCAGCTGTAAAATAATATCAAAGTATTTCCAGTCCTCAGTTTCCACTGTCTGAAATTTCATTAAGGAATGGCATTTAAGGGGGACTGAGGAAATCAAGGCAAGATCTGGACAACAAAAAACTCTCTGAAAAACTGAAGCTAAAAAGAAGTTTCCTTCTGCAACAAGATAATCTAAAGTATACCTCACAGTCTACCATGATCTACTTTTGCAATGGCCATTACAGCGCCTGACATGAACATTACTGAAAATGTGTGGGTAGGTCTTAAGCATGCTGTGCATGCTACACAGGCCAAGAATATCACAGATTTACAAGTGTTCTGTCAGGAAGAGTGGGTGAAAACTGCAAAAACATGAGCAGAAAGACTTCTAGGTAGCTACAAATAAAAGTATTAGCAAACTGTGATATCTGGCAGAAGGAGTGTTACTAGATATTGACTTAGTGGGGTGTCCAAGCTTGTGCACATGCCACAAATACTATTTGTTTCTGTTTTTAAGTTATGTAAATGATTTTTTAAAATTATTATTATTTTTATAGTTATTTAAATAATGATATTATTTAATAGTTTGCTTACTTATTTTCATTTCCAGAAATCAACAAAATAAAGAACTTAATAAAGAAGGTGCCCAAAATTTAGCTTACACCGGTATAACTAACATGTAACAGCAGCAGGACAAACGGTGTATTTTTTTCTACACAGGTACATGGTAGTTTTGTTGTTCAGATTTCAAAACTGAAGCTTACTGGTTAGAACAAAACAAGCAGTTTCACCAAAATGGCTGAATTTCTCTCTATAGAAGAATTTGTAAGGAGCGATGCTCTAAATATAATGTGTAGCCATCGGTTTGATACACTGTTATTTATAAGCATAGACTAATGTACTGTTCTTACTTTAGTCCGTGCTTAAAGATAACAATATGTCACACAGTATCACAAAGCATAATATAAGTAGTGGGTAAGAGGGCAGATGGTGTTGGCAGAGAAGCAGAAAGAAGGATGGACCAAGAGATTTGTATCATTCTCTGTACCAGACCAGATAGGCATATACAACAGATAGATGGATAGATTGATTTATACCTCTCTAGCCAATGCTTGTCACTGGACATGGTAACTTTTTCATGTGCAGCTGCTCCAGAACATCCCATTCTATGGGACAAAGCTTTTTGATGAGTGCACCTTAAAGTAACTGATTTGCCTCATTAGAAGAGCTGTCTGGATACTTTTGGTCACAGAGTATATTTAATGAGAGTACAGTGCGTAAACAAGACAAAGCACACTTACATCCTGTTGCAGTGTTTCATGTGTTAAAATACAGAGTAGATTTAAAGCTCATGAGCTTCAAGATCCTGTTAGGGTGGGTAATGTGTGTATGTGTGTGTGTGTGTAATCTCATGGCTAATGAAGCTCAGGCAGTGCATGTTAAATGATTGCTTCCTTGCACGGATGGCAGAGGGTCAAACACACACACACACACGCACACACACACACACACACACACACACACACAAATCATGTTTCTGTGAATTGTGGGGCCATTACATAGATTTCCATTAATTTCCTGGAGACTTACCCAAACCTTAAACAGAGCTACTTATAGCCTAACCTTGACCCTAACCCTAACCTTACCCTCACCATAAATTAAATGTTTATTAGCTTGTGGTCTTTATAAGAAAGGTCCCCACAACATGAGTGTATGGATCGGCTTTGGTCCCCACAATGTGGCATAAATCTGGTCCACAAACATACACACACACACACACACACACACACACACACACACACACTAAGGGAATGGCTCAAGTCTAATGCTCTGAGTGTGTCTCCGTTACTGTAATGACAGGTAATGACACCTCAGAATATCCCATCAGCCCCTGTGTCAGCGCACAGGAGGAACCAGTGATGGGTGATTTATGACCTTTCGTTGTCTGACCGTTCAGCCTCAGCTCCTGGAAAAAAAGAATGCTATTAAACATCATTATGGTCAGTGCTATTATTAAAGAAACTGAACGTTTACAGTCTGCAACACAAAAAAAGTACAAAAGAGGATTAAATATTAAACACTGCAAAATCACCACAAAGAAAGTTCAAATATATATATATATATATATATATATATATATATATATATATATATATATATATCCATCCATTTATATAATATATATAAAATAGCAACAATAATAACAATAACAAGTACACAACAATACATTCAGGGTTGTGCTGGATTGTGCAACATTGACCAGTGCCCTTATCTCATAGTATAGCATGACTTCAAGTGTGTTCCAGTGATTATTACACTAATTATACCATGTTTTCACTCTTGATTTTATAATTATTTTTTTCATTATATTCTGAGGCAATTATGACACAAAAATTGATCAAAAAGATTTTTTACAGTCCATGAAGAAAAATAGCTCGGATCTGGCCCTGCTGAATATAAAGGCTACTAAATGAAGCAACACAATACATTCAAGATGTCGACATTGTAAAGATCAAGTCTGCTTATGAAGACAAAGCGTAAACAAACTAAAACCTCAGCCAGTAGGTTGAGAGAACTACATGTGGAACACATTTAAAAACAATATCTTAAGCTCCCTGTAGATTTAAAATATGGTGCCAGTAACTGAAACCTCCAGCAGGCTAGTGATATCCTTATAAAAATAAAAGAAAGTTTCATGCCACTTTTCTCTACATCATGGATTAGTCCTCATTTGTTTTTGCCTAATTTAAGCATGTTTTGACCAAAGGCAGTTGCAGCATTTAAAATGGAACATCAGCAGAGTGTCAACACTAGAAACATGGCGTTTGCTAGTCAATAGCATCATTGATTGCAATGGGAGTGTGTTGGTTGTGTTGTTGTTGCTCACACACATCATTTGCTGTTGTTATAGCTCTTTTTGGCAGGCTTGATACCTGTAAGAAAGCTGACCATTATTTTTTTTTAACAACTGGTGGCTGTTGCTATGTTACTGGCAAATTATGGTTGGGTGATATTTAAACCCCTTAAAATCCCAGACTTCTTGAATAATTAGACTTTTTATTCAGTAACTACAGGGATTTCAATGCAAACTGGTTCAGCTATTCTTAGAGTGGCAAACAAGAGCCAAGATTCAAAATGTTTGTTATCCCACTCATTGAAGAAAGGGCTTTATACTAGAGGTTGGTAATGAGCTACAGCAGTGGTACTCCTACAGTGTATGTAGAGCTTGTGGCCAGTGAGTGCAAGCATAATGTAGGGGTTTCTTTTAAAGTGGCCAGTGAACAGTAGTACAATGTAGGTGTTTCTAAAAAAGTGGCCAGTGAGTGGAAGTACAAGGTCAGTGTTTCTAATAAAGTGGCTAGTGAATGGAAGCACAATGTAGGGGTTTCAAATAAAGTGGCTAGTGAGTGGAAGTACAATGTAGGGTTTTCTAATGAAGTGGCCAGTGAGTAAGGTACAAGGTAGGTGTTTCAAATAAAGTGGCCAGTGAGTAAAAGCACAATGTAGGGGTTTCTAATGAAGTGGCCAGTGAGTGGAAGTACAAGGTAGTTGTTTCTAATAAAGTGAGTATATATATAATGGAATTAAACAATAGGGCATCATTCTTGCCTTCAGAAACCAAACCTGTTATTAAGATAATCTAATACTAATGCTAACCTGAGCTGCCCTGCTCCTCTAAAGCACATTAATATGAATCACACTGGCCAAGGTATTCTTTATTATGTTACTGCAATGTTAGCACTAATTCATCCTATTGACATAAATCAAGGATGCATGAAGCCCATTTGTCACTGAGGCAGTTTCCTAGGAGTGATCAACCCAGGTTCCAGTGAGCAGTGACTGGACTGATCTGACCACATGCACAATATGATGGATATTGTGGCTGGGCAGTAAAACTGGGAAACATCTCACTTCTTGGAGTAATAGTTTAGAAAAAGGTCAAATTTACTGAATTTCCCATGTTACCCAAAATCTAGCTGATCAGCTTGAACATTTGTAGTGTCTGAAGTTTGCTTCTTTAGTTTTTCACTGATGCTACAAGGCTACAAAAAATGTGTCAAAGGTATGAGTGACTCATGCTTTGAAATCAATGTAAATTCATTCATGATGGGACAGTGCTTGCATACATGCCAATAATGTAGGTGTAAACTACCTACCTAGCCAATATTACATTATATTACATTACATTACTAGCAGTCTCTTTACAAAATGAAAAAAGAAATTATCAGTTGAATCAGTTTGATAGTTGTTTGATATATTGTTTTTGACTGTGCTATGAGACAGATTCTTCGCCACTGTCACTCAGCAGCCATTCATTTTTTTAATGAGAGCTTTCTCAGAGTGCATTTTGCTCTGATTTTGGTCTTTGGATGCTGCTCTACATTTTTTTACTCGTGTTTTAGTCCACCCAGTGGGCCAGTGCCAGTTAAAATAATGCTGGAACATCCTAGCCTGGGAGAAATCAGAGCATTCGTCCATTTTCAGCTTTGCCCGAGAAACAAACACACACATAAAAGCTGGAATTAACCACAGCACAACCGCGCCACAACAAGAAAAAAAAACACAATAATTTGCTAAACTCAGGAGTCAAATTAAGAGCAGACTCAAACCATTATACAGACACTTTCCCAAGACTAACCTATTGCATAACTCTCTGATTCTCTCTCCCTCTGCTGAGACAGATTGTTTGCCTGTCTTGGAGGAAGCTGGGGCTTTCAGAGATTTAGTTTTTTTGTTGTTTTGTGGGCTGGTTATGGGTTGTGCACACATTGTGCACAGTCTGGGTTGTGCATGTGTGAAGCAGTTTGAAGATAAGAAGGAAGGCATAGATGGGGCAAAATCAATGCTAAACGAAAAACGAAAGGAGAAAGGGAAAGATATCAGCAATAAGCCGGTTCTCTGACACGTCACTTATCTGACTGTTAAACTTCCCTTAAAAGTTAAAGATCAGGGGTTTAAGATGGAATTCACACCAGATGCCACACATCAGCAACACAAAGTGAAGCACAAATGATCATCGGGCCAATCCACACAGCTTCTGACTAATAAGTCCTTCAGGTGGCAATATTACATTTTGTGTGTTTATCTCCAAAGCAATGTTTCACCTGCAAGTCAGCACCTGAATGGCATGTACCATGTGCATGAAGTTTTTGGCTTACCAAGAAAAACTGAAAACATGAGAATAAAGATTATATGACCAGGTAAATAATAAAGAGAATAGGTCCAAAGACTGAGCCCTGAGGAACACCTCCTGAGTAGCAAAAACATAAGGTAATTAGTGATTCAAAGTAGAAATAAACTGCTGTCCATTAGAACGAAGACAAGCAACGCAGGATTGAACACTACCAGTAACAAGAGATTGCAAGTTAAAGAGATTGCAATCAGTAGTAATAATTAGTAATAGTAAGTAGTAATAAGATGGCAGCAGTAATAAGGTTTAGGACCCCTGGCCCCTTTGTTAAGTGTCTATCCTAAATTAATTGTTTAAGGGATACATTTAAAACGACACATTTAAATTTAAAATTTACAGCTGTCAAAAAGTATTTGAATTTGAATGGATGAATAAAGAGTTTGCGTCTTACTCAAGCACAAGAGTAGAAAGAAAATAGATTTGATGTAGAAAACAGATAGTAATTTTAATTTAGTTTATTTTGTTTATTTTAGGTTTTATTTAGTTAAGCCTGAGCTGTTTGTCTCCAGCTGAAAATTCTTCTGAATCTTTCTCAACAACCAATGTTAGTTAAAAAAATAAATAAATAAAACAACATACAGACTTACAGAAACACAAATAAATAATGAATAATAAATAATTAATTCTTTCAGGTTATTCTAAAGTCATCAAGCACTATTACATCACCAGTCAGTTCACCAGAATGAAAACGAGAATAGTGTGTTGCTATGTAGACTTATATTTGTAAAATTATCACTTAGTAAAGGGTTTGCTAGGATCAACAGCTAGGTTAAAAAGTCTAACATTACACTAGAGACTGTCCCATATCCACCCTATATCATAAACTAACAGTAACGTTCTTGAGCTGGACACATCGCTTCTTTCCATATGGGAATGTAGAAAAAAGAATAAGCTTTAGTTTACTCTACATAACCTTTCTAGATGCTGTAGTTTGGTGTGTATGTTAGTCTGTATTCTTTAACTTGGTTTTAAACATTTCATTTTGTTATTTTAACATTTGTATGGCATCTAAGACAGTTTCATTTATCTTCTTTCTTTTTATTGTCTTTTTTGTCTGAAATTGGCTTCTTTTGATCTTTAGTGATTTAGCAAATGTGGATGCCTCATGTTTTCTGACTCTAGCAGGCCCAGTATGTCTTTGTTTGAAAATAACAGATGTATGAACACACGCCGAGCCCTCAGTCTTTCATCACAGTGGAAATGAGACAGATCAGTACAGGACTAGATGGATTTCTGATGGATTGCTAATGCTAATGCAAATGCTAGTGCAGTATGTGTTTAAATTATGCTCTGGGTTGGATGTTTGGGGGTAAATTTGCCAATTTTAGCTTTAATGTTTTAAGTCCAGACACAGGCAGGTACACATCTCTGTGATTTTTGCTAAAATGAAAATTATTTTCTTTGAAGTTGTGGTCAAAATTAGGGGTATCAACCTCTAGAAGCAGCAAACCTTAGATTTATAACTTCTTGTATGAATTCACTAATATCAGTATAGCCATATGTAAAAGTTTGAACATCTCTGGTTAAATTAAGTTTTGTTGATTAAATATTAGTTTCAGTAGTGAGTACGCATTAAATTGTGCAGAAGTGTATTCGCCATAGAGGATATGATAACTTATTTTCATTTAGAAAATCAACAAAATGTGTCATTTAACCTGAGATGCACAAACTTTTGCATGTACTACATTTCTAACATTCTAGCACCATTCTAAAAAGAAAGTTAAATACTAATTTAAAAATTGTATGCAAAAGTTTGGGCACCTCTGGTAAAATGACATTTCGTTGTTGATTTTCTAAGATAAATGATATAAACACATTCTCTGTAGAGAAACACACTTCTGCACATTTAATACACAATTACTGTTTACTTGCTGAATTTAACATATTCAGAAAAATTTTAATGTGGCCTTTGGGAAAGTTATGGCACATATTATATTTAGTTTTTCTTTTCAAATGTATTAAACTCCATACATAATATTAGCCAGTAAGTGGAACAATGGCATTTTTAAGCATGTTCAGTGTAGAGAATGTGTTCACTTATTTTCTCTTAGAAAATCAATAAAAAAATATTTTAAATGGATAAACTATAAGGGTTGACACCTATGATCACTCATAGCGTATATTTGCACAAAATTGTTTAGCTCATTTTGCAAACTATTTTAAATTAATACATTATAATGCAAACTGCAAAAAAAGAGACACATGCTTGTTCAAGAATCATAAATTTGTTATTTTTTTCCTTTAATATTTCAATACCAATTCATGTTATCGGATCAGTGCAACCTCTATGAAACATGCGTTGGCTGATCGACTACATTTGGGCTAACGGGAGGGAAAACTGTAAATCTGATTTTTGGCTGAGCTGGCTTCTAGCTCTGTTGATTTGTGTGCATCATCACGCTGACTGTGGGGAAAAAGACGAATTGCTGCCCGTTGCGAGGTTGAATCAGGACAACAGAGCTTTAGCCGTGACCTCGTCCCAAGATCCATTCCACCACAAACGTTTGTCTCTACGTCAGCCCTCCATTACCATAATTAGTAGGTGCAGGCCCGTTTGTGCAAACATTCAGTGGAGCATCTTGCTGCCATTTGCCAAAAAGCCCACCCTCCTCCCCTTTCCTTCTGCTATTAGCTCCTCATGGGCAGATTTTTCTCTGTCCTGCTGAGCTTCTCCTGCAGCATTTCACATATTTCAAGACACCTAGACCCTTATTAACCACTCCTGACCTGTAGAGAGATGTTGCATGGTTTAAGAGACAATATGTGTTATAAACTAAAGTCAAAAAAGTCACAAAAATCACAGTGATTATGAAATTGTACTAAAGTGATGCTTAAGCAGAGTCGTGGGTTTATCTAGCATGCCAGTTGAATTTCTTCTTAAATTGTGAGTTTTGTCTCTACTGTTATACTAGTGTGCCACAAATAAATGCACATAACATGACATACATACAGTACAAATGGAAACTAATTTGCTCCCCTCACATGTTGTGAGTTACAATGTGAGATCAGAATGTAATGAGCCAAAGAGTTAAAAGGAGAAAAGACAGTGGAAGGAAAGCCAGTCTCTTATGGTAGGCCATTACCTTTAGTCTAGCATGGAGCTATGCTGAGCAAGGGTGCATTGATGCTCTTGATGCTTCGCTTGTTTCCAGCTTGCGGAGGTGAACTTGAATTCTAACAGACATCTGACATCTGACAACGGTGTTGTATTTCAAATTTACTGCAGAAAACAAATTAATTCATCCAAGTCATATGACTTGAGTCCACACCTCTGTTGGCTAGTAAAGCTTTTACAGGGTAGATGGTCTATCTATAACTATCACTCTGATTGGAAATCTGTGTGCACCTTCCTGCAGTAGGTTTATCAATCCAGTGGGAAAGCAGTTACACACCATGGGTCTTTCAGAGGAAGCTACTGGATTGATAAAAGTTTGTAAAGTTCCCAGCATCACATCCAGGAATGGGCAGAGACACTTTAACACATAAAAGATTGGAATTCCATACCTACTGGAATGGCTGTAGAGGTCATTTGAATTTTAAATGCTAATTTACAGAACAACAGAAAATAATAATAATAATAAAACAAAGTTACTGTTTACTGTCATAACTTGTGTTGTCTGACCTGCCCCCTTTATTTGCTGTTGTTTTATTCTGTTTGATCTGCCCCTAAAGGGAGCAGCCAAAAGAAGAAAAAGTTTTATTCTGTTTGATTTTGTAAACTGCCAGTGCTTTTCAAGTGAGGTAAATGAGATGACGCTGATGGAAAATGTCCATCTCGCTGAAATAGCAGGAAAAAAGGGCCCATGCGCTCAAAACCCAGCCTAATGTATGGTCAGATGACCACTATGACCTTTCCAGGTATACACTCTGATGAAGTGAGTATGCTGCTAAATAACAGCCAGAATAACATCCGGAAAAATATCTGGCTCAAGATGAAGCTCAGTCCATGCAAATTAACAAATGACCACTAATAGTTTTGTGAGAGAAATACTCAGAACTGTTTTGTGCTCATAACAATATTAGACTAAAACATGCAATAGGTTTGTCAGGTAACAGTAGACATTGAGGCTGTTTTGTCACAATGCATCATCTTGGCATTTATAGTGATAACTTGATCATTTGCTCTGGACCTACAAGTGGTCATGGTCTAATGCCTAGACGTCTATTTAAAATCCACAAAATCAGTAGAAGGCAACAAGGTACCCCTGAGGTAGACAATTCACACAGGCTTTACTAATCATGGAAAGAGATAATATTACTAACAGTCTATGAAACTATGAGTAAACATTACAGCACACAAGATGGCATGCAGCATTCTAAAACTCAAAACCATTGCTTTTTATGAAGGTGCAAACACCACAAATTTACAAAGAAGTGTTCTTTTTTTTCACCTCAGCTGCTGTAAAAGCCTAGTCACATCCTAACTTACACGTCATACATTTTGTCTCAAAACCAATGAGTCTGTGAAGATATCAGATAGTAAACATGATCAATCCATGTATGTTCCAAAATATTTATTCTATTAAAAATATATGAGCACAGTAACCAGATGTGGAAAGAGCTACTTAGCTGCTTAAGTGGCCAAGGTCTGCTGGCAGGCCCAAAGTATTGTTACTCACTTCTATAATTTAAGAATAGCTCAGCCAGTTTGCATTGAAGTCCCTGTAGTTACTGAATACTAAGCTTTAGTAACACTTTTCACTAATGACAGTAAGTTAGAACATAAAGTGTAAATTTAATGCTGAACTTCTCATCTGCCATCACTGTGTTCTGTCCATTCTGCTTTGTGACACAGTGGAGCTTCTCCATCGGTGTGCGGCAGAGTTTAGTTTAAAACCATTAACATCTCCAAAACAGCCAAGCTTTTCTACAACCTATAATTTGATCATCTTATAAAATGCAAGGCAAAATGATAAATTTTTTTCCCCAATTTAAAAACTGCAAAACTGTTCCAGTGAAGCAATAAATTAAAATGTCATACCATTCTCTTTTCCTTCATCCTTGTCTTTGCTGAAATGTCTTTAATAATGGCCTTACAATTCTCTTTTCTAAAGATGTCACTCTCAGTCTACATCTGTTGCAGATGAAGATAGCAGCCAGTCTAATGCTATTACATTTTGGCTATTGAAGTGAACTATGGGCTGGCTGATGTTGATTCCTGAGGTGGTGGTGAATTAAATATAAAATCACTGTGGGAATATTTTCCATCAAAAAAGTACTTCTGTTTCTTTTTGAGCTTTGCTTTCAAACGTTCTACCAGGCTCTAACTTTCAAGTTATATGCATCTGATACAGTTGCTTTTCAGCATCAGACCTGATGTTTGGAAGAAATCTGGTCATGGATATGAATGACATGTTACAAAGACAACTGCTATAAATTAAATAGCTAAATTTAATTAAAAAGAGGGGCCAGTCAGAGGCCTTATTTACTTGCGGGCCCCTGGGCTTAAACCCAGGTAAGATTGTGTGTTAAATTGCCCAAGTCATAGGCTTATGAGGCCCCTGGACATAAGGATCTTTGTAGGTCCTCCACATTCCAATAGTAGTGCATAATGCATATGAAGGAATTAATTAATAAAAAATAATAATAATAACAACACCTGAAAAATTTGATCAAACAATAATTCATGTTAGTGTTTATGTGTAATTTTGGTTTTGAAAATAAAAATTAAGAAATCAACATAATTTTTGTACAGTGGTGAACCGTGACAAAGCTCATTTCTGCTAGCACCCCATAGGACTCTTGTAGTGTTAGCACTAAGTCAGCACTTACATGTCTTGCTTGTGTCACTTTATTTCTTGCATATTTGTAGCACAGTTTTGAAAACACCAGTCCTTAAACATCATAAAAATAAAAATAATGGCTCATGGTTAGTTATTCTGAGTGGCAATTAAAGTGTCTTTTCTTGTCAATGTAGGTGATTTGCCACATTAAGTGACAAAATGAAGTGGAGTTTCTGATGATATGAAGTAGTCTGGCTTTCGAGACTGGGCGGCTGGTAACAATTTCATAGTCGAGTGAGCAGAGCATCTTATTGAGAAGCTGATTGGCTGGACTCTAGCCTTACAGAGTGCCAGTTGTGACTTTTCTCTTTCCTGAGAGCTAACTGGCTTGACTCCCACCTTACTGGGAGCCAATTGGTGATTATTTTGCTTTTCTGAGAATAGATTGGTTGGTTTCTTGCTTTTCTGAGTGCTGATTGGTTGGACCCCTGCCTTTTTGAGAGCAAATTGACTGGCCTTGGCTTTCTTAAGAGTTGATTAGCTGGTCTCTGGCCTTGCTGGGAACTAATTGGCTGGTCTTTTGCTTTCGTAACAGTTGATTGGCTGGTTCCCTGTTTTGCGTTTCTTCTGCCAATAACAGAAACCACAAAAGTAAGTGCATTTGAGATTACTGAGCAACTCAACACAGTTTGGGGTGTGTGTGTGTGTGTGTGTGTGTGTGTGTGTGTGAGTGTGATGATTTAGGCCTGCAGTAAGCATTATGCTAAATGTTGCTGTACACTTCCACTACCTGTTAGCTTGATTAGCCTTATACCTCCAGTGCAAAAATAAAGAAGCAAATGATAGACATCAGCCATTTCTTGCATTTGGATCATTTTATGTTTTGAACTATTCATTTGCTATATTACTGATTTGCTGTATTGCTTATATGCTGCATTTGTATGTCTGGGGTTGTTTGTGTGTGTGTGTGTGTGTGTGTGTGTGTGTGTGTGTGTGTGTGTGTGTGTGTGTGTGTGTGTGTGTGTCCTGACGTTCACTCTTGGCTGTGGGGCGGTCCATCTGTGATGCATTTAAAAACTTAATTCCTCAGAACCCAGCCAGGTTTAATCCCCCCGATTTCTTTTTTCCACAGTTTTCTCCAGACTGCTGCACAACTTCTGTTATGATTTCTAAATTTTTTGTACTTTGTTAATTTATTTATTTATATATTTGTAAGCTGTCTGTGGGGAGCAGAATTGCTGCAATCTCGTAGTGACAGATTTAGAAGGATTTGTTTGAAACTAAAATTTCTGCTGCAACAAACACAGGGGTATGTTTATTTCTTTATTTTTTGATGCTGGTTGCAATTTCATAGTTGAATGAGCAGAACATATTGTAGAGAATTTGTCTGGCCAGAATCTAGTTTTGCTGGGAGCTGATTGGCCTGTCTGTGGCCTTGCTGAGAGTTGATTGTGCTGTGTTGCAGAGAGCTGATAGGCTGGACTCCAGCTTTGCTGAAAACTAATTGGGTAGACTCCAACTTTGCCAGGACCTGATTGGCAGGCCTCTCGCCTTGCTGAGAGCTGATTGGCCAGACTCCAGCTTTGCTGACATCCAATTGACCGATTTCCTGCAGACAGTTGATGCTGAAAGCTCATTGGCAATTTTTTTAGAGCAGATTGGATGGTCTAGCTGAGAGCTGATTGGATGGTCTTTCTGAGAGCTGATTGGATGGTCTTGCTGATAGCTGATTGGCTTCAGATTTACTGAGAGATGATTGACTGGCCTGCAGTTTTTCAGAGAGTTGATTGGGTGGTTTCCAGTCTTGCTGTGAACTGATTGGGTGATCTTCCTGAGAGCTGATGGAGTGGCCTTCAACTTTGCTGAAATCCAATCGACCAATTTCCTGCAGACAATTGATTGGCAGTACTATTTGCTGAGAGCTAATTGGCTGGTCTCTTACCTTTCTGAGAGCTGATTGGCCTAGACTTCAGATTTACTGAGAGCTGATTGACTGGACTGCAGTTTTTCTGACTGCTGATTGGGTGGTCTCCTGCCTCTCTGAGGTTTGACTGGCTATCCTCCTGTTTTTCTTTGAGCTGATTTATCAGTCTCCTAACTTGGTGTCAGTTAATTGTCTGGTTTCTTACCTTGCTAAAAGCTGGTCATTTGAATTCAATTAGCCCTGACAGAATTCATTCCTTATAATTGCTTCATAAACCACATGTTTCTGAAACTGTACTGTAGCTGGTCAGAGAGGAAAATATGCTGTTCATGTTATTCCTCAGAATAAATCTTTGTAATGATGTTTACCAACTGGACCAAAGTGTTTTACATTAAAGTCAGACTGCATTTGCAGTAGAGAGACAGGGGTCAGTGTATTTATCTAAATATATAATAAAAAGTCAGTTTTGTACTGTCTGATATGGGCATTACTGTATATTTGATTTGAATAGTGCTTAGCAGTGTTCCACAATTAAATTCTGAGATCTGGAAATAAAGCATTAAAAATCTTCACTGCCCCTGGACAATTCTTCAAACTCATAGACCAGACTCTCTCTCTCTCTCTCTCTCTCTCTCTCTCTCTCTCTCTAGCAAAGTTCAGTGCAATCAGTCTATTGGCATGAAAGAAGACAGGAATGCATGAAAATGGGAACAATAAAACAGTATTAGAAATAAATAATAAAACAGAACAACTAACAGCAAACAAACGGAAGATAAGTAAACATATTTAAACAATTAAATTAGAAAATGAAGGAAAGTAACAGGAATGTGTCACATATATTGTATATACTGTACCTAAGCTTATATTGACAATAAAATGAAAGTTTTTACGCTGTTTTATATGCATTAGTCATCCACATAAGCCAGCTCCCTGAAACTCACTAGAAAGCTAGCTATCTTAGCAAGTAACTATATGATTTAAAATTTCTAGCCCAAACAATATAAATTATGTTCAATCTAACATTGTACCTTCAAATCATTCCTGTGAACAGTTATTGATGTTTATATATATATATGGAAACTGCATATGGAAACTGGACAATTGTAAAACTATTATGGATTCATAGGTTTCATTATGGATTCATAGCCGTTGTTTTATTCACTGCAATGCAAATTTTGAAGAGCAACAGTTGTTATGCTCTGTGTGGATCTGGCTGATCTGTCCTGTGAAATGAATAGGGTGCAGTGCAGCGAAATTGCAGGTGAACATGTGCCATTAGAGCTGTGGTGTATAACCTCCCTAAGATTGAAATCATTGTTGTTATTCCAATCATGAAACATTTTACTTTCGTCCTGAGATTTTCTCTCTCACTCTTTCTATCCTTCTTCTTACATTTCTCTATCTCTCGTCTTTCATTGGCTTCTTTTCTTTTCTCTTCTCCTTTCTCTTACTCTCTTTTCCACACTCATTCTTTCCTCCTTCATCCTCTGTCACCATCAGTTCTTTCTTTTTCTTTTGTTTTTCTTCATTCTCTCTTTTCTCTCTCCATCTCCCAACTTTCTTTGTTTCTCTGCTCATCTCACCCTCACTCTTTCACCTTTCTCTCACTTTCCCTTTCTTTTGTAATTTCTCTCTGTCACTCTTTCTCCCTCTGTGCCTCTTCCTCTTTGTCATTTTTCTCTTTATCTTTCTTTGCCCCTTCTCTGTCCCTTCTCCCTCTATCATTTGTCCTGCTTATCATTGTTTCTGTCTTTCTTCCTTTTTTCTCCCCATGTGTTCTTTCTCTCATTTCTCTCTCTCTGTGTCTCATTTTTTCTCTCTGTCCCTATCTCCCTATTTCTGTTTCTTTTTCTTCCCCTCCCCCCTCTCTGTCTGCTCTGTGGTGCAGCTCATATTGAGTGCAGTGCTATATCTGTGGCTTTGAAGAATAAAGGCTAGTGATGGAGGGTGAAATTGCTTTGGCTGAAGGCTTGTAATGCTCACCATGTATTAATTCAGCAGAGTGTGTGTGTGTGTGTGTGTGTGTGTGTGTGTGTGTGTGTGTGTGTGAATGCTGGACCCACCGTTTCAGATAAACTGGCCATGTGAAACAAACTCCAGTGCATTCCTTCCAGATAAGTAAGGAAAACATTTAAAGCTGGACTAATGAAACTGCAAAGCTTTTGTTGACCTGAGGTGATGAACATGGAAGGGTTTGGAGAAGGTTTTTGAGGTGAGGATCTATGTCAAAACCACATAAGCAAGTCTGTTTGAGATTACTGAGCAACTCGACACTGTTTGAGGTCAGTGTGTGATGCTTTAGGCCTACAGGTAACACTGTACTGATTGGTGCACTAAAAGTTTTAATTTCATTAAAAGTTCACTATGTTAGTCTTGTAGCTCTTTGACGGTGTTGTGTCATGAATAGACAAAAAAAGATCCATGTGCAGTTAGTTATTTATTGTTTCAAGTGAGAGATTACTTAGAAATACTGTGGAATTTACTGCTAGGGAAGAGACCCAGCAGATGCACAAGTTGTTGTGCTTTATTAAAGGGCTGTAGGTGGCCACAGTCATGCTGTACACAAAATATTTTTTGTCTAACAATTTGCTCTAAGTCTCACTACGTCTTGCTTCCTAGGCCATCAGCATTAGACTCATAGATACACATAGGTAGATTCCACGTTGGGTTCAGCCAGGAACGTCAATGGCGCCGCCATTTAGGGGCCAGAACCATTACAGAATGGCAGCTTAAGAAAGATACTGTCTAAAATGTACTTTTTAAAGTATTTTGCTATCAGAAAGTTGTACAGGATTACATAACACAGAGTATGCAGGGATCCACGCTCATGTTTGTGTGATGTTTATTGTTTGTGTGTTTGTGGAAACCTGTTGGTGTGATTATTTTTTCCTCTGGTTGTATATTAAGCTTATTATATTTAATGGCTTATTCAGGAGATCTAAATTTGATGTAGTAGTTATATTCATTTATTAATAATGATTGTTAATGCTGCATGAGGATTGTAGGTAAGTACAGCATTCCCTAATCTGTGTAGATATTCCCAATAGACTAGCACCTTCTTTTACAAAGCTGAAGTCTGCTTCCAATTGGCCAGCTTTTTGTTTGAATGTTACTGTTCCACCTTAAATGGTGCAGCCTTAGGAACCAAATTGTAACTGTTGCACCATTTAAGGTGGAACCAAAAAATGTAAACTAGAAGAAGCTGGCTGCTGGACAATTTAAGGTGGAACAGGAAAGTTTGAGCAAGAATTTGTTGAATAGAAAGGCAGAAAATCGGTTAAGTAATAAGGAAATTAAGGCCAATTTAACAATGAGAATTCATGTATTTGTTTACAAGAAGATCTTGACTGCTCCAGTATGGCTGATGTAAAACTAACACACATATCATTATAAACAAGCTACAATTCTATTGACTGTAAATATGATTAACATTTTGCACTCTCTTACTTGAATGCTAAAAAGTATAAAGGCAGTTTTTGCCCTGTTAACTATTGAAAATACTATCCAATGTCCCTGTATCACCCCCCCAAACAGGGGGCCTGAAAAAGTCAGATGTATTTTCTCCAGTTAGCCACACATGTATTGAATTTACCTGCACCTATTAATCGATTTGTAGTAGTTTTGCTTCTGTTGTCATTTCAAATCAAATCAAATCAAATCAAATTTATTTGTATAGCACTTTTTACAACGGATGTTGTCACAAAGCAGCTTTACAGAATTTCGGAAAAGTTAAGTTTTTCACTTAATAATTGCATAAAATATAAATCATTATTTACATCTTAATGGACAATTTGTATCAATTAGAGGAAACAAACTGGTACCAAAGCACATACTTGATAAACAGAGTAATACAGTATATCTCCTAAATTCAACAAATCGGCTGCAGTGCTGATCTGCAGACAGGCTAATTTTCACATACAAATCACATACATTTTCAGTAAGGGAAGGAAACATTCTGAAAATGATGCCTCTCAATTGCCACCTTCAGACTTTATTTCTTCTAACACAAAGCAAGGGAGCAATCACATACTTTTGCAGTGGCCTTATGTGTACATAACGGAGAGCACAATTTAAAAAAACTGGCATGAGAGTGGCACAGAGGCCTATTTGCTGTGAGATTAGATTCAGAGACTCTGAGTGTCTGATACGACAATATAGAAGAGTAGATTCTGGAGACTGGTGCTGATATTGGGTCTGAAAGCTAATATAAAGTTGGGTTAAATGTGATGTATGTCCTTTATCTTGGCGCAAAAAAAAAACAAAACAAAAAACAACCCATTTCCAAAAAAGTTGGGACACTGTGCAGAATGTAAAAAAAAAAATAGGATGCAATGATGTGCAAATAATTGTAAACCATATTGTTTAAAGGAAAATGCTACAAAGACAACAGATGTTGAAACTGAAAAATAGTATTGTTTTTTGAAAAAAAAAAGTGCACATTTTGAATTTGATACCAAAAAGAAGTTCCACAAAAGTTGGGACGGGGTATATTTACCACTGTGTTTCATCACCTCTTCATTTAACAACATCCTGTAAGCAATTTGGGAACTGAGGAGACCAAAATGCTGTAGTTTTGAAAGTGAAATGTTTTCACATTATTGCTTGAGGTAGGATTTCAGCTCAACAAATTGCTCAACAAATTGTGGTTTCCTTTGTTTTATTTTTCATTTCATAATGTGCCAAATGTTTTTACTGTGTGACCGGTCTGGACTACAGACAGACCAGTTTAGCACCCGGATTCTTTTGCTCTTTTATTTTTGCCATTATCTTGCTGAAATAGGCAAGACCTTACCAAAAAATATCTGGATGGCAGCACATGTTGCTCCAAAACCTTTATTTATTATTTAGCATTAATAGTGCCTTCATAGATGTGCATGTCACCCATGCCTTGGGCACTAATGCACCCCTGTACCATCACAGATGCTGGCATTTGAACTATGAGCTGATAACAAGCCCATGATTTCCAAAAGAATTAGAAATCCTGATTTGTCAGAAGATAAGACATTTTCTTCTTTGCCTCAGTTCATTTAAAAGGAGCTATAGCCCAGAGAATGTGGCAGTGTTTCTGGATCCTCTTTCTATTTGGTTTCTTCTTTAAATAGTGGAGTTGCCACTTGCACTTGACAGTGGTTTTCGTAAGTGTTCTTGAGCCCATGAAGTGATTTCCTCCACAGAATCGTGATTTGAATGCAGTGGTTTTAATCTTTACTTTTTACTGTTTCCATTTAAATACAGTTTAAATGAGTTGCAAATCTTTGCTTACTGCTTTTATCTCAATTTTGCACAGCATCCCAACTTAAATACTTGACTCGTATAGCTCCATTTAGAGCTCTGAAACACACAGTGTGCAGTGATTGGGCCTGTTAGTTCTGTGTGTAATTTCTAAGCTTTGTTGCACGTTTCTGTTTCCATGCCAGCATTGGGCTCTCCTGCAACTCAGACACATATAAACCCGGATTAATGGCCCTGAGGTTGTTTCAGGCCTTTTATAGTGCTGTGTATGTGGGTGAGATGGTTCTGCTCCACACCGCTGGACCCCCTGAACTAGCTAACATCCTTATTTGGGCACAGCCTGCTTGGGCTTCCTCCTGGATTGTGTCAGCCAGCTGTAATGAAGAGGGATCTGTGTGTTCGGCTCTTAGCACTGGGCCGGTCAGCTGTGACTAGGCGCCAAAGCTTTCCAAAGAGCAAAATTTACAAAGGATCTTTGGCAACAAGAGAGAAACTCATTGGGAATATTCTTCAATTTAGTTGTTAGAAAAGCTAAACTAAGTTTGCAAATATTCTCTCAGAAAAGTGTTATTTTATTTTGAGGTCAAACATGTTTTATACAGCACTGGTAAAAAAATCTCATCCATCCTAATGAGAAACTGTACATATTCTTTCAACCTACTGAGAAACTGTAACACACAACTCTGTTTATATCAAAATACCTACATTTAGAGTGAGACAGTCATTCAACCTAATGAGAAACTGTAGCTTACAACTCAGTTTATATCAAAATACCTACATTTAGAGTGAGATATTCATTCAACCTAATGAGAAACTGTAGCTCACAACTCAGTATATATCACAATAGTAGGTATTGGAGTGAGATATTCATTCAACCTAATGAGTATAACTGTAGCTTACAGTGTACATACAGCTTCTGCTATTAAATTCAGAACACATATATAGGCAGAGAGCATTGATATGTTGATTATATTCTTAAGTAAACTATTTGAATATTTTTCATGTAGCCTATTGATATTCTTTGCATTTTCCAGCCAATTACAAATAGTACAAGATACTTGTTCAATGGATATTTTCAGCCATAATTTCAGTGGGATTATCTCAGTGCCTGAAATCAGAACAGAAATGGAGGAAGGAAAAAGAAAATAATTCATTACAACTATAAGGGAATTTAGAGAAGCTTATTGTTTACACATCAATATAAATGCAGCAATAGCACTGAGAGATCACATTATTAAATGAGAATAGGTGACTAAACAGTAAAAATAGACAAGTTTTTTTGTGTAGGCATTAAGAGGTTTCTAAGAAAAAGAGAAAGAAAATTCAATACATGTCTTTTTTTGCAATCTGAGGGGAAATAGAGATACTATGCCAAATGTAACAATGTTTTGGACACCGTTGTTGAAGCTGAACTTGCTATCCAGCCAAACACAACAAATCCAACATTAAGAAACATGTGGATCATGTAATCATTGCATGGAGGCCATATGGCGCGCACACACACACACACGCTTTTCAGCTTAAACTGTTACACACTGGCCATGTGCCAAATATGCAGAAAATGGATATTACTGGCTGTGAGGTTCAGTGGCATCCTTTACATCCTTTGTGATAAGAAATACATACAACAGAATACAGTTTTCTACTGTTTCTTGATAGCTACTGTAAACATACCTAATATTTAAACTTTTGCATAGACAGAGTTGTTGATTCATGATCTATGAAGTGAGAAGCTGGACAAAAATAAAATTCCCCAAGTTTTCTTGTCTGGTGTTTGAGGTTTCCTTTTTTAGTTTTAGCCCTGGAGCAATAAGGTTAATTTAATATGTAACACATGTAGCAAATGTAAAAGCTTATTAGCATTTCAACAATTAGCATGATCCTAACTAACTTCAAGGGGGAAAACCTGGGTGAATTTGATTTTTGTCCAAACAATCGCTTTAAGGCATTTGGCTGAAAGAGTGCTGTGTTTCAGCCAATGTGGTTTTGATCCACTATGGAATAGCAGTCCAGTAAATCAGCATACAGCCAAGAAATCGATAAGCCTTTTTATGGACTGTAGTGAACGATGACCCCCACACACACGCAAGCAGGTTTGCTGACAGGTTTGCTGAAACTTCTTTCTTGTGGCAAAGAAAGCTCAGCATGCCCACTTTACTCTTTCTGCTAGCCAGGTTATTGCTAGTTTTATAAAAATCCTTCAAATTCTCCCCGAATTTAGGACTCAAACATGATACTGATGATGTGACATTAGTTTAAAAAGGGGGTTCCTGAAATGTTTCATGCCAGGAGCCACATTTAATGGTAATGTTTGCCCTGCGACACCAAATATTCTGTAAAGTAAGACATTAACGCACCAAAATGTACTAATCCTAGTCCACTTGACAGCCATCTTGGCAACGCCGCTGGGCAGTTATTTCCAGTTATACATGACCTCAGGCCTTTATCTTTGAATGGGGAGAGAAGAGACCTACAAAAATGAACTAAAAGACACTTTTACATTTCAAAAACATTAAAAAATCCTTAAAATTACTCAGAAAATCTGACAAAAACAGCACAAATCTTTTGTAGCGTTTAGCTCAAATAACACTTTTCTCGCATGCAGCTGAAAGAGCGAGCCGACAGGCTCATCTTGTTGAAGTTTGGGACTTGATTGGCTGTTATTAGGTCTCCCATTCATATTTAAACCAGTGTTGTGTCTTTGCCTTTACAATGTTTGTGCTTTTACTTCACTTTCTGGTCTTTCAGTCAACTAATACCTTAAAACACCATAATAAAACAATGTAACATGCATAAACATACATGAGTGGGATTGAAGTATAGAAAAAATAGTAAAAAATCTGTATTTGAATATAATCCATTCAGCTGGGAACTGTTAACACATTAATACATTTCATTAATATGTAGTTTAGACATGACACGTCTTCTGAACTGCACATCCCTACACTTGATGATTGCACCTCACATGCACATGAGTGCTTAAAGGACAAACTGATGACAACAGTATAGTTATCACTTCAGATCTAAAATGTGCTTCATATGAATCTATAAATAGTCAGATATGCAGCATATATGGGTCACAATGTATGGTGTAACAGAACCATGCAAAAGTGTACTATAAAGTTGTAGTGTGGAAAGGGATGTTGCGTAACCATAAAAATGAATGTAGTCATGATTCTTGGTTGTGGTTGTAACCATGGATCCATAGAAATGTATGAAAGGTAACCGTGGAAACGTGTAGTGTAATCATGGAAATATGTGTAGCATAATCATGAAATTTGGTGTAGCCCTGGACATGAGTGTAGTGTAACTATGGAACTGGTTATTCATAACCATAGAAATGGGTTATTGTAATATTATTGTCATTCCATCTATGTACAAGTAAACTTCTTCTTTCGGCTGCTCCCTTTAGGGGTCGCCACAGCGGATCATCTGCCTCCATCTTGCCCTGTCCATTGCCTCCGATACTTTCACACCAACCATCTCCATGTCCACCTTCACTACATCCATAAACCTTCTCTGAGGTCTACCTCTTCTCCTTCTACCCGGCAGCTCCATCTCCAAAATTCTTTGCCCAATATATCCATTATTCCTCCTCAACACATGTCCAAACCATCTCAACCTGGCCTCTCTGGCTTTATCTCCAAACTGCTCCACCTTCACTGTCCCTCTGATCTGCTCATTTCTAATCTTGTCCAGCCTTGTCACTCCCAATGAAAATCTCTGCATCTTCATCTCCACCACCTCCAGCTCAGCCTCCTGTCTTTTAGACAGAGCCGCAGTCTCCAAACCATACATCATAGCAGGACGCACTACTGTCTTGTAAACCTTCCCTTTCACTCTTGCTGCTGTCCTTCTGTCACACATCAGCCCTGACATCCCTCTCCACCCACTCCATCCTGCCTGCACCCTCTTCTTCACCTCTTTTCTACACTGTCCATTGCTCTGGATGGTTGACCCAAGATATTTGAAGTCATCCACCTTTATGACCTCTACTCCTTGCATCTTCACCTTTCCACCTGCCTCCCTCTCATTCACACACATGTATTCCGTCTTGTCTCTACTGACCTTCATTCCTCTCCTCTCCAGTGCAAACCTCCACCTCTCCAGATTCTCTTCCACCTGCTCTCTACTCTCACCACAGATTACAATGTCATCTGCAAACATCATGGTCCATGGAGCCTCCTGCCTGACCTCATCTGTCAACCTTTCCATCACCATTGCAAACAAGAAGGGGCTCAAAGCTGATCCCTGATGTAACCCTACCTTCACCTTGAAACCATTTGTCACTCCAACTGCACACCTCACCACTGTCTCACTATCCTCATACATGTCCTGCACCACTCTAACATACTTTTCAGCTACACCTGACTTCCTCATACAGTACCACAGTTCCTGTCTTGGCACCCTATCATATGCCTTCTCTTTCTCCTCTAACTGACAACCAACCTGTGGTCCATATGAACTGACCACAAATCACACCATCAACCTCCAACTTCAGGCTCATGATCCTGTCTGACACACTTTACATCCAGAACACTTTTCCCAAGCTGTTCCTTTAGGATTATCCCTATTCCATTTCTCTTCCTCTCTACACTATGATAGAACAGTTTGAATCCACCTCCAATGTTCCTGGCCTTTCTTCCTTTCCATCTGGTCTCCTGGACACACAGAATATCTACCTTCCTTCTCTCCATCATGTCTGCAAGCTCTCTGTCTTTACCAGTCATTGTCCCTATGTTCAGAGTCCCTACTCTAACCTCCACATTCCTGCCTTTCCTTCTCTCTCGCTGCCGTCTAACCCACCTTCCTCCTCTCCTCTCTGATGGTCTTAGACCTACAGTAGTCCAATTTCCACCGGCACCCTGCTGGTCAACAGCACCGGAGGTGGTCGTTGTTAACCCGGGCCTCGACCGATCTGGTATGGCAATCATATTTGTGATCCGCATGATAGTTTTGGCACAAGTTTTACGCTGGATGCCCTTCCTGACGCAACCCTCACCATTTATCCAGGCTTGGGACCGGCACCAGAAGTACACAGGGTACACCCCTAATGGCTGGTTTATCTATGTACAAGTAAACAGTGGAGTGAAATGACATTCCTCCAAAGAACAGCATGGTGCAACATGAAACAGAATAGGCAGTACAAAGTGCAACGTGCAGACGTAAGTGTGCAAAAAAATTTGACTAGAAACGACACAATAAATATGATAAATAAAACAGACTTTAGAAAAAGTAAACAGACATGACAGTGCAGCGAAGACACAGCACTAATTTCTGAGCATGACGTAGGGTTGTAAGATAAGGTGCAAAGATTATTTAACATGCTGTGATCTGTGTAGTGAAAGGGACATGTTTCCAAATCGACATATGTCTGAGCACTGCTTGAAGCTCATTTCGTACAGTGGACCAGTGATGGTCAGGGAGAGAACTCAAACAGTGCGATGATGAGTTTTGTTTATTAGCTGCTGCACCATACAAACTCAAACCACTGCACTGTTCTGATCAAAAGGACGTTGTTTTGCTTCAAGACGTTTTGCTTTAAGATGCTTTAGTAGCCCCCTTAGTCTTGAAGCGGCTTTAGGCCCTCTTGACGTTCTCTCAAGCAGGTTAACGGGAAGCTATCTGAGATCCTTTTCCAACAGGACTAAAGAATATACACATAAACTGGAAGGGGAGAGGGGAGCACACACTTTTACAGTACATTTACAATTGGAAATTTGGTATTGCATATGAAAATTTTTATATTTGTATTAGAAACTAATTTGTAGCATTTATGTGAGAACTTTAAGATCAAAATATCTTTCTTATAGTGCTTGTTTAAGTGTGCTTGTATCTTCCAGCCTGTATGTGTTTTCAGAGGAAGTGCTTCAGAGAGAGAAAGAGACTGTGTGTGTGTGTGTGTGTGTGTGTGTGTGTGTGTGTGTGTGTGTGTGTGTGTGTGTGTGTGTGTGTGTGATCTGAGAGTTGTAAAGCTCCACCATAAACACTCCAGTGTGCATAAAAGAGTCTGGGTGTGTGTTTAAGAGAGCTGAGATCAGAGAGGAAAGCGCAGGAAAAATCCTGTAAACCCTCTACAACACTACACCTCCATACAGCACCTATTAATGAGAGAGAGAGAGATAAAGAGAGAAGGAGAGAGGAGAGAAAGTGAGAGTGGAGAAAGACAGACTGAAAGATAGCAGAAAAAAGGGAAAGAAAGGGAGAAAGCAAAGAGAGAGATAAAAGAGAGAAGAGAGAAAAACTTGCTGACTCATTAAACACAATAAGAGTAAAAAAGAAAACTTTTCACAAAGATATTAATATGATCAATTGCACATATTTGCCTCAATTTGAATTGACCTACAAATACTGCACAGCCTTTGTTGTACATGTAACTTGTCCTCGTTTTAAATGCTTCAGGTTTAAGTGGAAAAAAAAACAACAAATACATGTGAATGCAAGATTAAACATGGATAACATGAAAGCTGTCCCTCGCTATCCCTGCATGATCTGTCAGATAAGTCATGATCGAGGAACACTACATTCGAAAAATGCAATTATTTTCAGCTTACTCAACTACTCAGCTTAACCTGAAGGAGAAGCAGCTTAGAAAATGTGTGTGTGTGTGTGTGTGTGTGTGTGTGTGTGTGTGTGTGTGTGTGTGTGTGTGTGTGTGTGTATACTCCGATTAAAGACATGACTTGAATTCTAGAAATATTGTAATGTATTGACATAATGATGTGAAATTGTGCCCTCTTGGTTTGTACCCTAAATTTTAGCAGACACATCAGCTGGGCAGCTCAGCATCCAAAAAAATTTAACCACTGTTCTCAATGAATATGCACTGGCTCATTTAGCATCAGCAGACACCAACAGGGGGCACCTTCCTGAACTGCTCAATGTCTCAGCACCACTCATGACATACCACCTTATGCACCCAGAACAAAAACACACTAAATTGGAAGTAAATTGGTAAATTGGTTAAATTAAGTTTAGCTGGGAAAAAGTTAGCTGATATAATATTTATAATTAAGACATAAAATTACCTATGATTAATAAAGTTGTATTCTGCTAAATCTGCTCTTGCTGTCCAAGGAAAAGCATGTATCTCCATTTTTTCTGATTTTTTTGCCTTTCCACACGCAAACTGCGTTTTAGGTCACTGAACCTGAACTTTTGCAAAACTCCTTTGAGGGTGAAGGTATTCAAAAACAGTTGTCTTGTAGGGAGGGGAAATTGGGTTTTTGGCTTGCAACATCAACAGTGTGTGTCTTTTCTCCTCTGTTTGACATCAGAGTGTTTGTTTACATGAGGTGATTTTGTGCAGTGGTGCATGTAGCCAGAATAATGCTGGTTTTAACATTGCTAACAGGATTTATTACAAGTTTATAGATAAATGTGTAGTACAGTTACTCTTACACTGTATTGACTAACAAAGGCACCAAATGTGCTATGGAGGTCACTGCTATGTCCACAGCACAGACCTCAAAACGAACGTTGCCAGACTTTGGACGACACCTGGTCAGACCTCAGGTTGTTGGGACAACTTTGAAAATAAAGTAGTTCTTGCAGAAGAACAGTGAAAAGATTTCTGTTTATCAAGGACTTCGCTGTTTTCATTGAGATCTGCTAAGAGCATGTTTTTGCATTTTTGTGTGAATGAGGATGTTTTTAAAATAGAGGTTGTACATGTCTTACATGTGGTCTAGGCCACTACATCATTTGAAGACAGTAGCTGCTCTTCACATTGTGTGAAAATTTCATGAGAGTTGGTCTAATAGAAATTCTCTTTATGTTGAGTGCGTTTACGTACAATGATTCAATCATAATTTGATTTCTGCAGGTATCTGATTATTCAAATAGTCATGTGAGCAGCATACTCTAATCTTGGAATCAGAAACACAATAAAGTGAGCTGGATTTAGCTCAGCCATCAGATTTCTCAGTGTATGTATACTCTTACTCAGATTTCTTTCAGATTTCTCAGTCTGCACATGCGCTAAAACAAATCGGAAATAAGCAAGCAGCAATTGCCGAGATTGCAGCAAAACAGCTGTGGAACAATGCTGAAACCAACTACTCGTCTGACAAAATGAGGGATTTAATATTCTTTATCCTCTAGATGATGTATATTCATATTTTCATTTTTTTTATTAAGTCAAGCCATTAAGTTTGAGTTTATGTTTTCATTATGTCTTCTTCTGTGAGTTCATTGGCTGGTTGCAAAGCAGACATATGATTACTACATTTGTTTGATGATCTCCAATTAGTTCTCTATACAGCTAGCCTCACAGCACATAATGTAAAGGTTCTTTGTCACTTTAAGGACTCTTCTTAGAACCTTAACATCATACAGAGATGCTTACACTTACAAAGTTTCTTCACATTTTTCACATTTACACATATCATTTGTAATAGGGAACCAAAAGTGGTTCTTCTATGGCTTTGCTTTGAACTTGTCTTGGCACATTTACTTTTAAGAGCGTATCAAAGGCTGTGCAGTGGACAGTGAATGGGTTAACACGTGAACACAGCGTACTGGCTTCTTCTCCGTGTTTCTGCCTGTAGACCTCCTCCAGTCTCCAGAGTTTAAGGTCCTGTTTGTTAGTGGGCTTTTCTGGACCTTCCTGTGGAGCTGCAGCTGTTAGGCTACTTCCTCATAAACAAGAAGTCAATAGGACGTGTTTGTGTCACACAGGATGAGCTGTGTACTTTTTTATCCCTCACAGTCTCTGTATTTCAGTTTCAGTTTGTTGGCCTTTATTACCAGGAATCACTTCTCGTGTGACACGAAAAAACAAGCAATACAACAGCACTGATGGTAAAAAGACTCAGCACCGCTACATTTCAATATATAGAACAACAGCGATTGCAAATATCAATTCCCATTATTATTATTATTATTATTATTATTATTATTATGATTATCATCATCATCATCATCATCATCATTATTATTATTATTATTATTATTATTATCATCATCATCATTGTCGTCATTATTATTATTATTATTATTATTATTATTATTAATACTTTATAAAAATAATACTTTAACTTTTCAGGGTCTGGTTGAAGGTTCACTGTGTATATAGTAAATAATGTATGGTGGATACTGAATAATTTGTAATACAACCCCAATTCCAATGAAGTAGGGACATTGTGTAAAACATGAATAAAAACAGAATACAATGATCTGTAAATACCTTTTCAACCTATATTAAGTTGAATGCAATAAAAAGACAAGATATTTAATGTTCAAACAGATAAACTTTATTGTTCTGTTTTTTTTTCAAATATTCACTCATTTTGAATTTGATGCCGGCAACACGTTCCAGAGAAGTTGAGACAGGGGCAACAAAAGACTGGGAAAGTTGAGGAATGCCCAAAAAACACCTGTTTGGAACATTCCACAGGTGAACAGGTTAATTGGAAACAGGTGAGTGCCATGATTGGGTATAAAGGGAGCATCCCTGAAAGGCTCTGTCGGCGAGGTTCACAACTTTGTGATGAACTGTGTGAGCAAGTAGTCCAACAGTTTAAGAACAACATTTCTCAATGTGCAATTGCAAGGAATTTTGGGATTTCATCATCTACAGTCCATAATATCATCAAAGGGTTCAGAGAATCTGGAGAAATCTCTGCAAGTAAGTGACCTTCGATTCCTCAGGTGGAACAGCATTAAAAACCGTCATCATTCTGTAATGGATATTACCACATGGGCTCAGGAACACTTCAGAAAACCATTGTCAGTGAACACAGTTCGTCGCTCCATCTACAAGTGCAAGTTAAAACTCTGCCATGCAAAGCGAAAGCCATATATCAACAACACCCAGAAACGCCACCGGCTTCTCTGGGCCCGAGCTCATCTGAGATAGACTGATGCAAAATGGAAAAGGGGGGATGCTGGAGCCTATCCCAGCGGTCTTCGGGCGGAAGGCAGGATACACCCTGGACAGGTCGCCAGTCCATTGCAGGGCAGACAGACAGACAGTCACTCACACACTGACACCTAGGGGCAATTTAGCATGTCCAATTGGCCTGACTGCATGTCTTTGGACTGTGGGAGGAAACCGGAGAACCCGGAAGAAACCCACGCAGACACGGGGAGAACATGCAAACTCCACACAGAGAGGACCCTGGCCACCCGGCCAGGGAATTGAACCCAGGCCCTTCTCGCTGTGAGGCGACAGCGCTACCCACCATGCCACCGTGCCGCCCCACATTTCAAATCGTTTTTGGAAATCATGGACGTCGTGTCCTCCAGGGCAAAGAGGAAAAGGACTGTCCAGATTGTTATCAGCGCAAAGTTCAAAAGCCAGCATCTCTGATGGTATGGGGATGTGTTAGTGCCCATGGCATGGGTAACTTAGACTGTTAGCTGATAAGAGATATTCGAGGATAGTCATTCATGTAGGGGCCAATGATATCCATCTGCGGCAGTCTGAGGTTAACTAAGGCTAATATTAGAGAGGTGATTAAACAGGCCCAGACGATGTCCGATGCCATAATTCGCTCTGGCCCCATCCCAATGCGGTGCGGTGCTGAGACCTACAGCAGGCTTTCGGCATTAAACTGCTGGATGTCCAAGTGGTGTTCCGAAAATCAAGTGGGCTTTATAGACAATTGGTTGCCTTTTGAGGGCAAGCCTGGTCTTATAGGTAGGGATGGTGTCCACCCCACACGGGAGGGTGCTGCCTTACTTTCGTGCAGCATAGCTCATAGTCTCTTAGTTAGTCGGCAGAGTAGTGTAAACAGCTGCTGACAGTTCAGAGCCGGGACCAGGCCGCAGACAGACAGGCTAAACCGACCATCTGTGATCCGCCTTGAGGCGTCACCCAAGATCAGCTTTATTGAGACTGTGTCTTTGCCCTAAAACTAAATTTAATCATAGAAAAAATCAATCAGCCTGTTTAAGTAACCTAATCAATATATATCCGTGTTCTGATGATAGCACCTTAGACCTAAAATTTGGACTACTTAATATAAGATCACTAAACTCAAAAGCAGTCATTGTAAATTAAATTATAAGCGATCATAAATTCGACATTTTCTGTATTACTGAAACATGGGTTTAACCAGATGAATATTCAGCCTTAAATGAAGCCATGCCTGTAGGCTATAATTATGCACATAGGCCAAGATTATCAGGCAAGGGAGGTGGAGTCTGTGTAATCTACCAAAATACTGTAGATATTAGTCAGAAACAATGCAATACTTTTACTTCCTTTGAGGTACTTTCCATTCACGTTACAAATCCGGTCACAAAAAGGAACGCATTTTCATTATTTAACATTTACAGACCACCAGGGCCCTACTCTGATTTTTTTTTTTTAATTAGTGATTTCGCTGCAAACCTGGCTGTGTGCAATGATAAAGTAATGATTGTAGGGGATTTTAATATTCACTTTGAAAAGGTAGATGACACACCAAAAAAGGCATTTACCTCAATTCTAGACTCTGTTGGTTTTACCCAAAATGTAACAGGGCCTACACACTACTGTAGTCACACGTTAGATTTAGTTTTGACACTAGGTCTCAACATAGACAAGCTTAATATCCTACCGCAAACCTCAGCGATCTCCGACCATTACTTAATTTCGTATGAGCTACGTCTTAGCCATAATATATATACGTCCCCTCGTTATTCTACGAAGTGCTCAATAAAACCTTTTACCACCCTACAATTTGTAGAAAATTTGCCAAAAATATCATTGCCAGTTTTCACTCCATTAGACCAAATGGAATTAGATTTACTAATTATTTAGAAAATACCTTCCGATCCACTTTAGAAAAGGTGGCGCCACTTAAAATAAAAAGAATAAGGCAGAAAAAGCTCGCCCCATGGTACAACGATAAAACCCGGACCTTAAAACAAAAAGCTCGGAAACTAGAGCGGAAATGGCGACAAACCAAGCTGGAAGTGTTCCACACTGCCTGGAAGGACAGCTTTATAGAGTATAGAAATGCTCTCACTAAAGCTCGCTCAGCATATCTGGCCTTGCTGATCGAGAATAATAAATATAATCCTAGAGTTCTGTTTACTGTGATTTCCCAAATCACAAAAAATCAGGCAGGTACTGAACCAGAAATCCCAGCAACTCTCACCAGTGAAGTTTTTATGGACTTCTTTAATAATAAAATTGAAAATATTAGACAACAAATTCAACTCACTGTATTAAATCCAACCTGGCTGTCATCTGACTTGGCTGATATAAAACAAAAGACAGTTGTAGTAGAAAGGCTGGGAATTTTTTACCCACTCCCACAGCTGGAGCTAGAGAAGATTATCTCTTCTGCAAATTGCACAACCTGCATGCTCGATGCAATTCCATCAAAATTACTCAAAGAAGTACTGCCAGTTATTATAAACCCAATTTCAACTATAGTAAACTCGTCCCTTAGTCTGGGCCATGTTCCCAAAGCTTTTAAACTAGCAGTTATTAAACCCCTGATCAAGAAACCAAATCTTGATGTTAGCGTATTGTCTAATTACAGGCCTATTTCTAATTTACCATTTATATCTATGATCTTAGAAAAGGCTGTGACCCAACAACTTAGTTCATATCTACATAAGAACAATGTATATGAAAAATTCCAATCTGGATTCAGGCCACATCACAGCACTGAGACGGCTCTAGTTAAGATAACTAATGATCTTCTTCTTGCCTCTGATCAAGGCTACGTATCCGTTAGTGCTACTTGACCTCAGCGCAGCTTTCGACACAGTAGACCACAATATTCTCCTAGAAAGGTTAGAAAACATGGTTGGAATCACAGGGACGACCCTATCATGGTTCAGATCTTACCTATCAGAACGTTATCAGTTCATCAGTGTAAACAATTTATCTTCCAAAAAAAAAAGTGAGATTTGGAATTCCGCAGGGGTCTATATTAGGACCATTACTATTTACACTATACATGTTACCGTTAGGCACAGTTATAAGTAACCATGGTATTAACTTTCATTGTTACGCAGACGATACGCAGCTGTACATATCAGCCAAGCCTGATGACCAATACAGGTTAAAGAAAATGGAGGACTGTGTGTAAAAGATGTGAAATGCTGGATGTCACGTAACTTCCTCCGATTAAACAGTAACAAAACAGAGGTTCTCCTTCTGGGTCATAAATTGGCAAGAAATAAACTACCAGATTTAAATTTAAATCTCGCCGACTTTCCAGTTACACCTGGATCAGCAGCAAAAAATCTTGGTGTCATAATTGACTCAGATTTATAATTTGATGTACACATAGGCAGCAACACTAGAACAGCTTTTCTACATCTTCGCAACATTGCCAAGATAAGAAATGCCCTGTCCCTGCGTGATGCGGAAACATTAGTGCATGCGTTTATTACTTCCAGGCTAGACTACTGTAACGCGCTACTGTCAGGATGTATGAGCAGGAATTTGAGCAAATTCCAACTAGTCCAAAACGCCGCATGCCCGGGTCCTCACTAAAACTAGAAAATTTGATCATATCAGTCCAGTGTTATTATCACTCCATTGGCTGCCTGTTAAATTCCGTATTGATTACAAAATTCTCTTATTGACATATAAAGCCCTACACGGGCTCACTCCTGAGTACCTGCAAGAACTTATTTCCCATTATGAGCCTTCACGACTACTCAGATCCCAGAGCGCTGGCTTATTAATAGTTCCCAGAATTCATAAGGCTGCAGCTGGTGGAAGAGCTTTTTCTTATAAAGCCCCCAAACTCTGGAATGATCTTCCACAAAATGTTTGGGACTCAATCTTTAAAACTAGGCTGAAAACTCACTTGTTCAGTTTAGCTTTTGGTAGGTAATGTTCCCCCTTAATTAAAGCCAGCAGATCCAGGGATCCATGGGCACAGGGAATTATAGTAAACTGAGACGCTGGTGCTGTCATCCCGCTGCTCGCACACGGTCACTCAGGTTTGTAGACGGTGGAGTGGAAGGATGCCAAACTGTGCTGCCGTGTCTGTGTGTCCTTCTGGTCCTCTCCTTTTAGCTAAGCTGTCATAGTCAGATCTGCCGGAGTCATTAGCCACACTCTTTAAATATTTACATCTACTGTTTTACGTACAAGCAGAACAAAATAAAACTAATTCCCTGTCCCTGCTTTTTTCTGAGTATACAATCGCCCACATGTCCGGCCGGACACTGATGGACAACTAACTGTCAAGCCCTCCTGCTACCCACTTCAGACCAGCTGCCCAGTGATGTTCTCATAGACTCCTAGTTATTCCCACTACCAATACTACTGTTATTAATATTAGTAGTGTAATCACTTGTAGGTAGTTTGACCAGAGGAGGATGGGTCCCCCCTGATGAGCCTGGTTCCTCCCAAGGTTTCTTCCTCAGTTCTGAGGGAGTTTTTCCTTGCCACTGTCGCCCCTGGCTTGCCCACCGGGGATTTTTTAAGCTTTTACATTTTTTAATTTTTTACATTCTTGTTAAAACTTTGTCTTTTCTGGAATTCTGTGAAGCTGCTTTGTGACAACTTTTGTTGTAAAAAGCGCTATACAAATCAATTTGATTTGATTTGATAACTTTAGCATTATTAATGCTGAAAGGTACATACAGGTTTTGGAGCAACATATGCTGCCATCCATGTCTTTTTCAGGGATGTCCCTTGCTTTCAGCAAGACAATGCCAAGCCACATTCTACACGTGTTACAACAGTGTGGCTTTGTAGTTAAAGAGTGCAGGCACTAGACTGGCCTCCCTGCAGTCCAGACCTGTCTCCCATTGAAAATGTGTGGCGCATTATGAAGCGCAAAATACAACAACGGAGACCCCGGACTGTTGAGCAACTGAAGTTGTACATCAAGCAAGAATGGGAAAGAATTCCACCTTCAAAGCTTTAACAATTAGTGTCCTCAGTTCCGAAACGCTTATTGAGTGTTGTTAAAAGGAAAGGTGATGTAACACAATGGTAAACACGCCCCTGTCCCAACTTCTTTGTAACATTGCAGGCATCAAATTCAAAATGAGTGAATATTTGCAAAAAACTATGAAGTTTATCCGTTTGAACATTAAATATCTTGTCTTTTTAGTGTATTCAATTGAATATAGGTTGAAAAGGATTTGCAAATCATCGTATTCTGTTTTTATTTATGTTTTACACAACCTCCCAACTTCATTGGAATTGGGGTTGTATTTACTGAATAAAAAGTAAAAAAGTAGTGAAAACTGAATAGTGTAATTACAGAATAGGCTGATTTATTGTGCAAGCTGAAAAAATGCTCTCTCTCTCTCTCTCTCTCTCTCTCTCTCTATATATATATATATATATATATATATATATATATATATATATATATATAAACAGAGCCCTAGCAGTGTGTGATTGTAAGGAGAGGAAATGCCAGCTTTCCAGCTGTGTGTGTGTGTGTGTGTGTGTGTGTGTGTGTGTGTGTTAGGTGTAGTGAACTGAAAGGGTTTAAAAGTTTAAAAGAGGAAAAGCTAAAACTAACTCTCTTGATATTTAACTGAAGGAGAAGAGAGCATGTGCTAACAATAAGGAGACAGCAACATGTCCGGACACAGTGGTTTCAAAAGCTACCACCAGCTGGATTCCCTAATTACACTTTAATTAGCTCCATATTAAAGTTAGCATCCCCTTTAATTCCTAAACGTGCTACAGAATCTGAATCATTCAGATTTGAGAATGTTCTGTGTTATAGCTTTATTACAAACTGCTGTATGATACAAGATGTGATTAATTATACTAAACGCATTCCAACTAGATGCATTACTCCATCTGAGAGGATTAATTAAAATGCAAATATAGGGTGAATAGATTTTTTTGATAATTTTTTTCAATGTTTAGTGTTATATGTGAATAGTGTTATTGCAGTATGAGAATATTTGAACAGATTTACGATGTTATGATATTTCCACAGATTTGCTCCAGAATACATACAGTATGTTACGGTATGTGTGTTGGTTGGGGAATTACAGGCATAAACATGAAACATGATCTAACATGAGTTAGATTTCAGCACAAATACTTTTGTCTAAAAAAGTTTTGTTCAGCTGCAGGGTGAAGTTTTATTTGTTTTTATAGTTCACAGTTGGTCGTACTGTGCAACCGTAATAAAGACCTAGATGCAGTTTGAGCAGGTTACAAGAAGTTTTGGGGATGTATTTACAGAAAAGAATTGGTTGACTATTAACTTCTAGCGTGTGGTAGCCACTTTAACCTCATAGCTCAAGTTTAAAATTAAAGAGACATTTGAAAACTTGTAAATTTAATAACATACAAAAATTTTATAGACTTATTTATTATAGACCAATGAGTCATAACATTAAAACCACCTCCTTGTATCTACACTCATAGTTTATTTTATAAGCTCCATTAACCATATAGGAGCACTTTGTTGATCTACAGTTATAGAGTGTAGTTTATCTGTTTCTCTACATACTTTGTTAACCCCATTTTACTTTCTTCTTCAATGGTCAGGACCCCCACTCAGTGACACTGAGCTGTGTCTGATCCAAAACACTGCTGTGTCTGATCCACTCATACGGGCACAGCACACTAACATGTCCCCACCACATTAGTGCTACTGCACTGCTGAGAATGATCCACCGCCTAAATAATATCTGTTGTGGTCCTGTGGGGGTCCTGACAACTGAAAAACATTATAACAGCTGGCTAATAAAGTATGCAGAGAAACAGATGGACTACAGTCTGTAACTGCAGAACTACAAAGTGCACCTATACAGTAAGTGGAGCTGATAAAATGGGCAATGAGTGTAGAAACAAGAAGGTTATGGCTAATCAGTGTAAGTGAAAATGGTCATTAATTATCTGCTATAGTGTGAAATGACTAAGTTTATTTCAGCTAAGTGTGTATATGAACAGATTTATGATGTTTGACACTTGCACAGATTTATTACACTCTAGGTGTATTACTATAAGAGGCCAGGTCCAGCTGGTGTGTGCGTGTGTCTGTGTGTATGTGTCACCATGGCTGGCTGGAGGGGATGTTTTTACCCTTTAAGGCATTGGGGGCATTTCTGAGCTGTTTGCTAAAGTACTCAGTGCCAGCATAAGCCACCTTGGAATGCAAACTGACGTAGCAATGTGTGTGTGTGTGTGTGTGTGTGTGTGTGTGTGTGTGTGTGTGTGTGTGTGTACATTGCAAGTGTTACTAGGTTAAAGTAAATAACACTCAAATAGCACAAGTTTTCAGTCAGTTCAGACTGGTTTTGTTGTTTTTTACTTTTTGGGTTCTACAGTCATTAAGTTGAATGAATGAGTGACTCACTCTGAATGTAGATATTGCAATATAAACTATCCATTATTTAAATTTGTATTTTTACAATACAAAATAGAAGCAATATATACCAACACAGAACCATCCAAACAACCTGTTACCTTTCAAAGTTTACTGTGTGTGTGTGTGTGTGTGTGTGTGTGTGTGTGTGTGTGTGTGTGTGTGTGTGTGTTCACATGTGACCTGTAATATTGTTATAGCAACCCTTGCACATGCTAATGAAGCAGTATCAGGGTGTGTAAGTCCAGCTGTTTGGGTCGTACTCTATCATTGGCTCTGGATTGTAAACAGAAGTCCATCTGGTGTGGATATTTAGCCTGAAGCAAATCGTTAATGCAGCAGTTAAGAGCCACTCCAGCACATGCTTCACTGACCAATAAAGTACCGGACAGGACCTAGAAACAAGACAAGGACATGCATAACGTGTTCCAAACTCCTAACCTCGAAGAATACAAAGCAAGTCAAAAGTTTGGACACACTCACTTACCATTTTGGAGATACAAGCTTTTCCTCTGACAGCAGCGATATAAACTGTTAATACATGTCCACTGATACTAATTACTTTCAGGAACCCAAAAAAGTAACCTTTTTTTCTTTACTTCTGTGGGACTCTCTAACAGGGGAAAATGCAATAGTCTGGTTCTTTCAATTTATTTTGCCATTCAGAGATTCAGTGCCTCATGAGATATACAAAAGTTCCACCACAGTTTGGTTCAAAATGAAGGTCTGATATAGAAATAACATAAACAAATGAACAGACAAACAACCAAACAACAAATCATAATTAAATTACAATTTAGAAATAATAAAAAACAATCTGAGCTACCCAAATGTGGGAAGAGACTGGAAGTGAGGGTGGCTTATAGTGTGTGATGTTGTGTGAAGAGTGTTGAGTGTGTAAAGCAGGAATGCAAGAAGTGTTTAATGCTGGTTTACCGTAAGGAATGAGGAACATACCGAAACGATCTGCGGAGGACTAAGGCACCAACAGTACACAACCATCCACAGAAACTAGACGCCTACAGTATGCAGTCTATAGTCCTTAAATTCTCAAAGAACAGAACTTTTCATAATGAAATGAAAATTGTATACATAAATGCCATATTTCTATATTCAAATACTCATGAAAGTAAGTAAAATAAAGTGCTCACTAAAGGTCTAAAATTAATTAGTCTAATATTTGATCATTTTTATGGGTTCATCAGTCAAAAAATCTAATCTATGTGTTTATATGTCTGTGTTTTAAGAAATAAAATGTGTGTGTGTGTGTGTGTGTGTGTGTGTGTGTGTGAGGTGGAGGTCAACTCTGAGCTGCTGAGTGATGTAGGGGCTACAGTAGAGTGGCAGCAATGTGTGCAGTGTAAGTGGAGGATTTCCTGCCGGGAAGCAAAATGGTTCTTTGATTCATTGTAACACTCGTCCTGTCTATTTTACACACACACACACACACACACACACACACACACACACACACACACACACACACTGCTTTCAGAGCGACAGGAACCCGAGCATTTCATGTTTACAAGATTAAGTTCCCTTTTCGTCCCTGTTTACCCCTGAATAAACACAGGCTTTTCTCTGAAACGCTCTTTGTTCTGCTAGTCTGTGTTCTTGTGTCAGTTATCTCTTTTGTTAGTTAGAATTTGTTAGTTAAAAGACACATGCTCATCTCTTTGGCCTGTTTTCTGGAGCATTTAGGATACAGATACTCTAGAAAACAAATGGAAAGTTCAGATATATTCCAATTAGAATGGGGGTGACTAGTGCACACAAATGTGATCTTTGTAGCCATTGTTTTGAGGTTGACCAAGCTTTACAGAACACTGGTAAAAATCTCACCTAATGAGAAACTGCAGCTCACAACTTTTACGTTTAATCACAATATGTACATTTAGGTGAGATATTCATTCAACCTAATGAGAAACTGTAGAAGAATCTAACTTTAGGTTTGTACGAAAGTGTTTAGGCAAATCACTGTTAGTTTGTGGAAAACACAGTACCAGTTTTTTGTTCTTACCAATTTTTGACATTTATGGTCCAAGTTGAAGGCCTAGCTATAACAGGCATGGTTTTCCAATGAGTATTAGGTACAACTGTATTGGATGAATTTCTGTTTTATTATAATGTGCCATAAAAGCCCTGATTTCTGTGTGATTTTTGCTGCTGTACTGGTGTCGGAATCCTCCTGTGTGTGTGTGTGTGTGTGTGTGTGTGGGTATGTGTTTTTCTCATGCCATCGTGTGTGCAGGGTTTAGATAAGTTCATGTCTGTGGATCAAGTGCGTGACTATCAACCCCTCATGAGATTTGTTTTGACAGGAGAGGGTCCAGAGAGGCGTGGGCTGAAGTCAATCTTCCTCTTACTGTGTGCGAGTCTGTTTTCATCTCTTAGTGGGTAGTAACTTGTTCCATGTACTCCAATAATGTTTTGATGGATTTGCTAGAACCCAACAGACAGCTCAGCAGTTCGTTTACATGTTCTTATTCACTAGCTTTTTACTGTAGGTCTCTGTTCCACCTTAAATAGCGTGGCTGTTACATTCTGGTGCGTAAGGTAGCTGCAACATTTAAGGTGGAACAGACCATTTGAAAAAGAAAGTTTTAGTCTCATAGTTCTCCTTCTGATAGGTACTGCATGGAACGTACTGGAACGTAAGTACTAAGGAGTTTTTGAGCTGCTATTTTTGGACTTGTTTTTTTGGAAATCGTTTCACTGTAGTACTTTTACTAGAGGGTGGATTTAGGCTGCAGAAGACCATGAGAGACACAACACTAGGATGGGTGTGTGTGCTTTTTCACTGGCCACTCTGTGATGTTCTCAGGGATGTTTCATGGAATCATAAGCTGTTTTGGTTCAGTTTAATGTTCTACAAAGGCTTTTCTCTGGTTCCAGGTGTGTTCTATTTTTGATAGAACATGTATCAGATCACCCTGATAATATTCTCAGCTTCAGGTAGTAATTAATAATGATAGTAATAAAAATTAAATGTATTACTTGTGACAATAATACATTTACATTTGTACATTTTTACTATGTAAAAAATTAAAATGCTTTACAAAGAGAAATGTAAAACTGCGTAAGAGAAGACTGGAAACAAAAAACAAGAGAATGCTTTTTCAATGAAACAATAGAAGCCATATCGCCCCCTCCGTTTCCTGTTAGTGTATTACAGTCTGTCAGAATGACTGTGGTTCATATGATCATTATAGATTATTAATAACAATTTTGCTTTTGCATTACCTCTCCTTGGATCACCACCTTATCGTGGTGGAGGGGTTTGCGTGCTTGAATGATCTTAGGAGCTATGTTGTCTGGAGCAAAAGCTCCTCGTAGGGTCTCCCATGGCAAACTGGTCCTAGGTGACTGGTCAGACAAAGTGTGATCCATAATAACCCCTATGAAGACACAAAAACAGGACTTGTGTACCCTGCCCGGAACAGGGTTACCGGGGCCCCACCCTGGAGCCAGGCCTGGGGGAGGGGCTCGCCAGCGAGCGTCTGGTGGCCGGGCATTTACTCATGGTGCCCGGCCGGGCCCAGCCCGAAGGAGTTACATGAGTCCCCCCTCCCATCGACCCACCACCAATGGGAGGGGCAGTAGTAGGGATTTGGTGCGTTGTGGATCGGGCAGTGTCCGAAGGCGTGGGCCTTGGCGTTCTGATCCTCGGTTGCTGAAACTGGCTTTTGGAACTTGGAACGTTACCTCACTGGCCTGAGTTGGTGCGCGAGGTTGAGAGATACCGGCTAGATATAGTCGGGCTCACCTCAACACACAGCTTGGGCTCTGGGTCCAATCTCCTTGAGAGGGGCTGGACTTTATTCTTTTCTGGAGTTGCCCATGGTGAGAGGCGGCAGGCAGGTGTGGGCTTTCTCATAGCCCCTCGACTCGGTGCCTGTATGTTGGGGTTTTCTCCGGTGGATGAGAGGGTAGCTTCCCTATGCCTTCGGGTTGGGGAACGGGTCCTGACTGTTGTCTGTGCTTATGCACCGAACAGCAGTTCAGAGTACCCAGCCTTCTTAGAGTCCTTGGGAAGGGTGCTTGAAAGTGCTCCTCCTGGAGACTCTATTGTCCTACTGGGGGACTTCAACGCTCACGTGGGCAATGAAAGTGAGACCTGGAGGGGTGTGATTGGGAGGAATGGCCTCTCTGATCTGAACCCGAGTGGTGTTCAGTTTTTGGACTTCTGCGCAAACCATAGTTTGTCCATCACGAACACCATGTTTGAACACAAGGATGTCCATAAGTGCACATGGCACCAGGACACCCTAGGCCGCAGTTCAATGATTGACTTTGTAGTCGTGTCATCGGACTTGCGGCCATGTGTTTTGGACACTCGGGTAAAGAGAGGAGCTGAGCTGTCAACTGATCACCACCTGGTGGTGAGTTGGATCAGGTGGTGGGGGAAGATGCCGGTCAGACCAGGCAAGCCCAAACGCATAGTGAGGGTTTGCTGGGAACGTCTAGCAGAAGAACCTGTCAGATTGATCTTCAACTCACACCTCCATCAGAACTTTGACCAGATATCGGGGGAGGTGGGGGACATTGACTCAGAATGGGCCATGTTCCGTTCCTCCATTGCTGAAGCGGCTGACTGTAGCTGTGGCCGTAAGGTAGTTGGTGCCTGTCGGGGCGGTAATCCTCGAACCCGGTGGTGGACACCCCAGGTGAGAGATGCCGTCAAGCTGAAGAAGGAGTCCTACCGGGCATGGTTGGCCTGTGGGACACCAGAGGCAACTGGCAGGTATCGACAGGCCAAGCGATCTGCGGCTTCAGTCATTGCCAAGGCAAAAACCCGTGTATGGGAGGAGTTTGGTGAGGCCTTGGACACTGACTTTAAGTCGGCTCCGAAAAGATTCTGGCAAACAGTCAGGCGACTCAGAAGGGGAAAGCAGTGTGCCACTAGCACTGTATATAGTGGAGATGGTGTGCTGCTGACTTCGACTGAAGATGTCATTGGGCAGTGGAAGGAATACTTTGAGGACCTTCTCAATCCCACCGACACGTTCTCCAGTGAGGAGTCTGAGTCTGGGGACATGGGAATAGGCTTGTCCATTACTGAGGCCGAAGTCGCTAAGGTAGTTAAGAAGCTCCTTGGTGGCAAGGCTCCAGGGGTGGATGAGATCCGCCCTGAGTTCCTCAAGGCTCTGGATGTTGTGGGGCTGTCTTGGCTGACACGCCTTTTCAACATTGCGTGGACATCGGGGGCGGTGCCACTGGATTGGCAGACTGGGGTGGTGGTGCCTCTTTTTAAAAAAGGGGACCGGAGGGTGTGTTCCAACTACAGGGGAATCACACTCCTCAGCCTCCCTGGCAAGGTCTATGCAGGGGTACTGGAGAAGAGAGTCCGGCTTATAGTCGAACCTCGGATCCAGGAGGAACAGTGCGGTTCCGCCCTGGTCGTGGAACACTGGACCAACTCTTCACCTTCTCCAGGATTCTGGAGGGTTCATGGGAGTTTGCCCAACCAGTCCATATGTGCTTTGTGGATCTGGAGAAGGCATTCGACTGTGTTCCCCGGGGTATTCTGTGGGAGGTGCTTCGGGAGTACGGGGTACATGGCTCTTTGCTGCGAGCCATTCAGGCCCTGTACAAACAAAGCTGGAGTTTGGTTCGCATAGCCGGCAGTAAGTCAGACTCGTTCCCAGTGAGAGTTGGACTCCGTCAGGGCTGCCCTTTGTCACCGATTCTATTCATAATTTTTATGGATAGAATTTCTAGGCGCAGTCAAGGGATGGAGGGTGTCCGGTTTGGTGACCTCAGGGTCACATCACTGCTGTTTGCAGATGATGTGGTCCTATTGGGGACATCAGGCCACGAACTTCAGCTTTCGCTGGATCGGTTTGCAGCCGAGTGTGAAGCGGCTGGGATGAGAATCAGTACCTCTAAATCCGAGACCATGGTTCTCAGGCGGAAAAGGGTGGAGAGCCCTCTCTGGGTCGGGGATAGGCTCTTGCCTCAAGTGGAGGAGTTCAAGTATCTCGGGGTTTTGTTCACGAGTGATGGTACAAGGGAGCGGGAGATTGACAGGCGGATTGGTGCTGGGTCAGCAGTGATGCGGGCTCTTTACCAGTCTGTTGTGGTAAAGAAAGAGCTGAGCCATAAGGTAAGGCTCTCGATTTACCGGTCGATCTACGTTCCCACCCTCACCTATGGTCATGAGCTTTGGGTAATGACCGAAAGAATAAGATCGCAAATACAAGCGGCCGAAATGAGTTTCCTCCGCAGGGTGTCTGGACTCTCCCTTAGAGATAGGGTGCGAAGTTCGGTCATCCGGGAGGGACTCGGAGTAGAGCCGCTGCTTCTTCACGTCGAGAGGAGCCAGCTGAGGTGGTTCGGGGATCTGGTTAGGATGCCTCCTGGACGCCTCCCTCGGGAGGTGTCACAGGCAAGTCCACCTGGGAGGAGACCCCGGGGAAGACCCAGGACACGCTGGCGCGACTATATCGCCCAGCTGGCCTGGGAGCGCCTCGGAATCCCCCTTGGAGAGCTGGTGGAAGTGGCTGGGGAAAGGGAGGTCTGGGCTTCATTGCTTAGGATGCTGCCCCCGCGACCCGAACCCCGGACATGCGGAAGATAATGGATGGATGGATGGATGGGCTTTTGCATTAAATTGTGGGATTACTTTTTTCCCCATAATTATGACAAATCAATTTAATTGACTGATCTTCGGAGCCCTAACATAAAGGTAGCCTAAGATGAGGTGGCAGTGTTTATGTGAGTTTTTTCAGCATCAGCCCCAGTCCACTGAAGCACAGCGATGTTTATCACTGCTGGTATTTTTTAAATTAATTATTTATTTTTAATACTGAGAGAACGAAACAAGAGAGGTTATTCTAGTGCTGCTCTGCTGGTATAAGTGGGTATCTGCAAAGTGTGTGTGTGTGTGTGTGTGTGTGTGTGTGTGTGTGTGTGTGTGTGTGTGTGTGTTTTAATGCGTTACCTGTTCAGGATGTTGGACACTTGGGCTCTTGGGATCTCTCAGGTCAGGGTGTTTTAGTTCAGTTCAGTTCCATTTAGCTTAGCTCATTTCACTCCAGTTCAATTTAGTTCAGTTTAGTTCAGTGAGATGTAGTCCATTTCATTTAGATTTGGCTCAGTTCAGATCAGTTTAGTTCATTTTATTTCTGTACATTTCAGTTCAATTTAGATCAGTTCAAATGGGGTTTAGTTCAGTTCACTTGAGCTGAGTTCAGTTCTACCATTTACTTTTTGCTATGATGTTTATGGGAATCTCAGTCCAGTTCAGGTGAATTCAGTTCAGATCAGTTCGGTTCTGTTCACTTCAGTTCAGGGATAAGAAATACAGTCACAAATTTATGATTTATCTATGGAGTGTAACACGGTAAGTTATTCAATTATTTTTATCCAAATTTTATTCAAAACAGTTCAGTCCAGTTAAGATCAGTTTTATTAATGATCATTTGTTGAGTTCAAGACACAATTTGATGGGAAATGCAAGGGGGTTTCCTCACTTCAGTTAAACATAAATGCATAAATAAATAAATACAAAGAAAGACAAAAGCCACCTTCCTTATAATCCACTGGAATAATGTGATTATGTGACATTAGTTCAAATGTGTTTTAAATTTTAATTCCATCCAAATGCACACTTTTCACTGGTCATTTAATTTTCATCCTGGGTTCCCCATTTTGTTTTAAACTGACCACTGCTTATGATGTGTATAGAACAAATAATACACTTAGGTTATTGTTCTGTTTGCCTATTCAGTTCAGATCAGTTGAATTACTTTTGCCTAGTGTTTTTTTACAGCAGACATTGTCACAGAAAGTGGTTTTACAGAGATCCAGACACTAAGCTACTGTCTCTGTCTCTCTTTCTCTCTCTGCCACTTTATTGTCTTCTGTGGTTTTGGAGGCTTTTCAAATCGAAGTGCTGTGCTAATCTGTCTGTGCAGAAACAGCATGCAACTTCTGCTCTGGTTTCAGAGGAGTACATGTTGGAGATGGAAATTTGGAGATTTTACTGCTTATGAGAGTTTACTTTACTCCCATCGCCATGACAATCACTACATAGTGAACACTATCATTACCAGCATCATCACCCATACGATCATCATAGTCTTTACTGCGACTCATCCATCATCCCTCTCAGCACAGTTTATGATCTAAGACTGTTTCTACACCGCACAATGAGATTTTCATGGTCCACAGAGATGTGGCCTTCTACCAGATATGTTCTGCCTGTTCTCTTCTACTATACCTGCAGCATCAGTCAGTCAATTGTTTGGACCCTGATTTCTTTCCAGAAATACCACTAAATATAAAAAAGTGAAGTTGATGCCCATATTTAAATTTATTACCAAAAACAAAATTTTCAGTGTAAAAATATTATTAGATTAAATATTTAATAGAATAATAGAAGTAATAAGAGAATCCTGCCTGACAGTATACACGTGGCTTAATTCCAAATGACTTCTTTTAACTACATTATACACTTTGGGAATTCAGCCCCAGCATGGTAAGAGGAGCGCCCTTGGGTTGGTGCTGTATAAGACTCACAGTGTTAGTCTGGTGTGCTTATAAAGTAAAGGTTTTTGCAGAAAAATATCAAGTAATTTTTTTCTCCATCTGGAGTGGAATTGGTTCCATTTCCAAGAAAGAAAGTGGATCCAAGAAATCAGTTTTCTTCCTACTTACTAAATAAACTTTCACTCTTATGAAATGCATATAATAATGATAAATAATTATTAATATAGAGAGAAAAAAGGTAATCTCTGGCCATACTACCCACTCTGATTAAATCCCTCCTCCCTGTGATTCAGCAACATGCAGGTGGTATGGGATTTGTGCACGCCTGGCCTGTGGAGTTGTTTCTGTGAAAAGGTGTGAAGGCCTCACCTGTGAAGTGAGAAAACACTGTTTGTAGCTGCAGTGAGAACACACTATCTGAACCCTCTTGAGGGAGATGCTGTGTGAAACTCCTCATCATCCTCAGCATTTTTCAGGGAATCCTCACAGCACCTGGTTTCTTTCCAGATCATCACATAGTCTAGATTCCCTCAGGGCTGGAGGACCTGAGAGAGATTCAGACTGTCTCATGAAGTCTAGTGGTACTGGCCTGGATGCACAGGCTTCACTGAAAATATTCTCTAAAATTAAAATCAATACAAATTTCCAAGATTAGTTTTATACTATTTAAAAATGCAAGCTCTGTGAAATAAATAACAAATCATTATTTATGATTAATATAGTAAAGTTAGGATTTTTTTTCTCCTGGGAATTTTGGGAGGTTTTTTTGTGACAGGATATAACATCTCTTTATTTTTTTATTTTTATTAAAACCATTGTTGTCTAATGTCACAAGAGATTCTCAGTGTTCACCTGTCAGTAAATTCGATTAATGTTTTGCCTAAATATATTTTCAGATAAAAAAAAAATATTTGAAGCATAATTTCCATGCAACACATTCAGTTATTTCTCTGGTTAACAGGATTTGTAGGTAGCATGTAATCCCTCTATAGATCACTATAAAAGTAGGGTAACAATGCTTTTTGTTTTGATTTTTTTTATGTTTACTGGGTGGATAGCTAGCTAGTTTAGCTTAGATTGTTACCCTGCTTTGAAGTGGTCTTGGTTTGATCAGGAGAACAAGTTTCCCACCAGTAAACTCGTAGATCAGCATGTATTCCATGCTGGTTAAACTGGTTTATGGTGGTTTATGCTGGTCTAGTGTTGGTTTAGCAGGTCATGATGCAGCATAACAAATACCTGAATTTTAGTGTTCCAATACCAACACCTGTGCACCAACATCAGAACACTCAAGCTCTTGTAGCTCTACTTCAGTTATCTGGTATCAGCAAGTAAGCAACATTATTTCAATTGAGTGCAATCATATTACTTCACTACATACTCAGATTTTGAGACACATTTACTACAAAACAATTATATCTAGCTGGTCACCGTGTGGCCATGAGAGACAAGGATGCAGTTTCACTTCCTGCTCTGTAGGGGTGTGGCTAAAATAAGACTCTGGACTAAAACTCTGAGATTCAGTATCGACATTAAAATGTAGAACAGCATTTCTTCAATACATTTTTGATTAATCTAAATCTTACACCTTTAAAAGAAATTGAAAAGGTCATTCTAACATAAAAAATGGAATAAAATCACAAAACACTATTATTTTCACAAGTTGAAATTTAGAGGTTTGGGCCAGACACCTTACTGCAGAAAATACACTATAAACGTTGATTCTGTATTTAACATTTTAATATTTCTATCAGTACCTGGGATTTGGATAGTTAATAATAATCCTTGTAAATGTCTAAGATGTAAATACTTAATTATTTAATTATTTCATTCATGTTTTCATTCATCCATTCATTCATCCACTCATCAATTCATTCATTCATTCATTCATTCATTCATTCATTCGTTCATTCATTCATCCATCCATCTATCCATCCATCCACCCATCCATTCATTAATTTATACTTTAGGATGGCAATTTTAACCAATTAGGTAAAATGTTCCATATATAATTTGCATTTTTCTATAGTTGACACCTGTGCCAAAAGCAGTTTCTTGTATATCTGGTGAATCCTTTAATATAGAGGGAATGAGTTAACTTTACATAGCATAACTTCATAATTCCTCTCTCTCTCTCTCTGTCTCTCTCTCTCTCTTTCTCTCTCTCTCTCTCTCTCTCTCTCTCTCTCTCTCTCTCTCTCTCTCTCTCTCTCTCTCTCTGTCTCCCTCTCTCACCTCTCATTCCACTCACTAACTGTTTCCATGTACAGGGTGGAGATGATAGATGAGATGATTGAATGAGAGACAGAGGGAGTGAGAGAGTGTAGTTTGGCAGCATGTAAAATCAGTGTGTTTGCACACACACACACATGCGCACACACACATACACACACACATGCATACTCTTCCTGCTCTTCGAACACCCCCCACAATTTTCCTCGTGTTTCTTATTTCCTTGTTTCATTTGTTCTTTCATCACAGCATCAGGACAATCCAGCTGTGCATGTGTGTGTGTGTGTGTGTGTGTGTGCGTGTTTGAGTGTGTGTGTGTGTGTGTGTGTGTGTGTGTGTGCGTGTTTGAGTGTGTGCACTGATCAGTGTGAGGTAGAGAGCCTGTTTTGACAGTTGGAGTGTGACACGCAGCTGTGGAATGTTCTACAACAAAGAGAGAAAAGGGGGAGAGAGACGAATTATGAAGTTATGTTATGTAAAGTTAACTCATTCCCTCTATATTAAAGGATTCACCAGATATACAAGAAACTGCTTTTGGCACAGGTGTCAACTATAGAATAATGCAACTTATATATGGAACATTTTACCTAATTGGTTAAAACTGCCATCCTAAAGTTGGGAGAGAGAGGGAGAATAAAAGAAAGAGAAAAGAAAAAGAGATAGGAACGAGACGTTTGATAGAGAAGGAAAGAAAGGGGTAAACAGGGAAAGGGGGTAAGTGAAAGGGGAAAGACAAAGAGGAAAAAAATAGGAGTTATTAAAAAGACAGGAAGAGAAGAGAAGAGATTTGAGTTCTTTGCTACATTTGAACTGCAAATAATACCAATAACAACATACCAATAACACTTCCCATAACAGAATTGAACTTAACTGGGGAGAGAGAGAGAGAGAGAGAGAGAGAGTCTCTCTCTTTCTCTCTCACTTTCTGCAGGTCTTCTGTGTTGTTCACGCCCCCTTCTGAGAGAGAGCTGTTTGGTTTTTGCTAGAGGCGCGCACCAGAAACGAAAGAAGTGAGGGAGGAGTAAAAATGAGAGAGAGTCAGAAAGACAGAGGCAGAAGGAGCAAGAGAGAGAGGAGTAGGAGTGGAAGAGCAAGAGAGGAGGAGTAGAGAAGAGAAGGAGGAGAGAGTGGTGGAGTTTTTTTTCAGTTTTGTGAGAGTGACTGAAGTATGCATGTGGCTGCTCTCTCTCTCTACCTCTCACCTCACGCTCTCTCTCTCTCACTTTCTCTCTCTCTCACTCTCTCTCTCTCTCTCTCTCTCTCTCTCTCTATCTCTCTGTCTGTCACTCTCTCTTTCTTTCCTGTCTCTTCCTCTCTTTCCTCCTCCCTCCTTTCCAAAGTGGACGTCAGACACAGACACGCACACTGGACTCTTTCTTCTCTCTCTCCCCCTCACTCTGTCTGAGCCGCTGTAATGCCCGTGGTTGGAGTAGCCTCTAAGCTGCGGCCACCGTTGGCCGGTGCCCGGCCCGTACACACCGCCCTGCCCATCCCTAACCCCGCGGCTCAGAGGTCAGGGGGAAGGGGGCAGGGGTCAAACTGTCAGCTGTCAATCAAAACGGAGCTACAGGAGAGTTCGAAACGAGAGGCGGAGGAGAGGAAGATCTGTAAGGTCAGTGCAGAGATTAGTGGGACACACGTGCTATGTTTGTTTTTATGGATTTTCATGATAAAATTACATCTGTGAAAAGAAGCCTGTGGGCAGGAAAGTTAATGGACTTCTCTCTCACTGGACTGTCTACATTTACCACTTTAGCACTGTTTATTTACTTATTGTGTTGAAATTGAGTGCTTATGTGTCCTAATTAGCCTAGTAAATCTGCTAGCTTGTCATGATATTTATGGGTTCTAACGGGTGCACAGTGCATGTGTGTAGTTGTGTGCATCCATTGCTATATGCGTATGCATACTACCACTATAGCTACATTATGTATATGCTTAAGGCGGTGTGGCAATGGGTATATAGTGTCACCTATGTAGTAACTGGTGTACAGTGAATATACAGTATTTACATGCATCACTGTGTGTGACTACACTTCCGTTCCGTTCAAAAGTTTGGAATCATTGTTGTCAGTTCTATAAAACCTGTTTTGTTGCAGATGTATGTATAAAGTGATTATAATATGATGCAGACGTTCTATAGCTTTCAAGTTATTTGTTAAACTGAAGGATGAATTAAGCTGACTATATTTTAAATACTGGGGGAGTTGAATAGCATGAAGAATTCAGCTGTTCATAATAATTAATGTGAATTAGATAATTACATTTTGGTACTTAATAAAGTTTGCTATTTGTTATGTGAATAAACTGTCTAGTTTGGTGTCTAGTTTCTAACTTTTCAGTGTGAAGTTATTATTGAGTTACAATTATTAGTATGAAAAGTGATTCCAAACTTTTGAATGGGAGTGCAAGTGTCTGTATGCATATAGTTAAATGTAAATAATGGGTCTCACCATGAATTTTACAAGGTTACGGTGCACCTGCAATGTCAAAACCCTCCATAACTTATCAATGTTATTCAAGTCAGGAGATGTCACTCAAGCACTTTCACCTTTTTAGAAACCAGTTGTGTTAGCTGTATGTTTGAGGTCATTGTCTTGTTGAAACATCCATCTTCTCTCCAGATTCAGTTGCTGTAAATTCTTCTCTAATATCTCTTACATTGCTTCATTCATGTTTACTTTGCTGATGTGTAATGCCCTGGCATCATTTGCAGAAAAGCAGAGCCATATTGTGTTAAAGTGGTGTTCTTGGGGTTGTAAACCTTCTTTCTCCAAACATGATGAGCTGAATTATTGCCAGACCATTCTATCACAGTCTGAGAGCAAGTGGTGAAATCGTTCATGGTACACATGTCAATTAGTGGCAACAATTAGACGTGGTTCCATTTTATAATTGCAGATTTTTAAAATTTAAACGTTTTCCATTCATGTAATGTTTAATAACGTTGTCTCTGATAAACTAATGAAACTCCTTCTCCATGATGGCTGTTTGTTGCATGAAATCTTCCCAACCAATGGCAGTATGTTTTATAATGACACCATGTCCAATTACAGTCACAATGCTTATGAATACATACTTCTTTGTTCATATTTCAAGTATAGATCACTGTATTTGTTCATATGTAGCTCGTGTAACATATATAGCATGAACTTAAGACAAACACTGTAGCAGGAATGAATGGAGTTGAATTGAATCCTCTTCCGTTGATCATGCTGCTGCTTCTGTCGTGTGTGTTTCCATGCACAAGTGAGTCATTCATGATTGGTAAATCACGTCGTGCACGTGGTGAGGGAGCCACAGTGGCCAGACTGTGTGTGAGCCATTGTCATTTTTCCTCCGGGGCTATTAAGATGTCTATCTCTGAAATGAAGTGCGAGGTCAGGAGTGTTACTTGACTGTAAGGCTCTTTCACTGGACTGTCCACATTTACCATGTTTGGTTGCTGCAACATTATCATTATCAAAGGTTTGAACAGTCCTTGTCAAATTACACATTTTATTGATTGAACACATCTACAGGGAACTTATACGTGGCTCTTTTTCTGAAGAAAAGAGTTTAACATACAGACAATAAACAAACATAAAATACAACATCACTTTTTGCACAGCCCATATTTGGTGTTTCATTGTTTTCTGTTATGTAAACTTTAGCAAATAAACAGCAGTGCATTAAATGCACAAAAGAAAAAGATGTGTGTGGTACTTTTTCATTTGACAATAATCATTTACCAAGAGTGCCTAAACTGACTGTAAATAATCTCATATCATGCTGCTATCTGTAATGGGCTACTGTCTCTAATGTTATCCTGTGGTGCTGTTAGAATTTGTATAGAACTGACATAGTTAATTTGGTAACACCATATTTGAAAGCTACCAGCCTTATAAGCTCTTTTACTTACAAATGATGCTTTCTACCAAACAAATGTTTGTCTCTTTAGTTTAGGCCCCTTATGTCAATAAAATGTCATTTACTTCATAAAATTGTGATTACCGGTATACCAGTAAATACTTAAGTACTGCTTTATAAATATGTTATTCAGTGCTTATGTATTTGTTATGAAGCCCCTATGAAGGTGGCATTCAATCAAGAGTCACCATTGACTTTTTTGCATGGTTCTTATTCTTATACATCATCTCATCCTGTCTTGCCCTGCATTCATTAAAAATTGATTTGATATTTGAAGTTTTTGTGAACTTTTTACATTGTAAAAAGTGCACTGTACTGTTTTGCATTTATGCTAGGGTTAATCAAAGGTGGTAATAACTCTGTGAATAGGGGACCTTGATAGCAGTAGTTGGTTAAGACTTCAGACAGTTAAGACATTTCAATCACATTTGATTATGGCTGCAGTGTCTGCTAGCAGCAGGAAAACAGCTGAAGCTTCTGTTTAGCCTTTTACTGAGATGTTTATTACTGAATAAAATTGTTTTCTTGCCAAAAACTGTCCTAACATTGTTGCCTTTCACAAACATAGAAAGGGATAACACTCTCTAAACGTAGGTATAGTGATACAAACTGAGTTGTAAGCCACAATATCTCATTAGTTTGAATGGGATTTTTACCAGGACTCTAAAGCTTGTCCAACCTCATGACAGTACCTATGATAGGACGAGAAGTGGGCAGAGCAGGGAGAGTGTAATTGCTTTAATGCTGGATATGTTGAAATACCACATTATTTCTTATTGCTCTTCCACCATGTGTGGCTCTGTTTCAGACGGATAGCTGGTGTTTCTCCACTCCAGCGCCTTTTCTCAGGCATTTTTGGATTGAAAACGCATGGAGCCAGACAGACACATGCACATACACACACATGCACTCGTACACACAGTTGCACACATTGCTTAAAGTGCTTTCCCATACCAAACAAATGCGTGCCAAGTTTTGCAGAGTTTTTTCTGGGTGGATTTTTTTGAGCGTTTGACTCAATCAGGCAGCAGAGTGGGCGTGGTGCTGCTGTCTCATGAAGGAAGTGGAGGAGTTTCAAAAATTCCCGCCAAATTCGTGCATTCCACATTCCCTACGAGGTGAACATGTCAGAGCTGAGAAAAACAAGAGCTCTCAAAACTACTGTTATCAGATCTGTTACTTGTTTTACTAGTTTACTATAATACACTGCACAGACAGGGTTATTATAAAGCTTATTATTCAGTAACTACATGAAAAGATGTAAACAAAGTTTTTAAATGCTTTGTTCTAGAGAAACAAGTCAGAACTGTTGTGGGTTCTGACAGGAACCAGACGTCTGAAGACTTAAATGTCTCTAAAAGCTCTCTTTTAGAAACTAATCACAATACAATTAGAGCTGTTCAATATGACAGTTATCATGATAAATCCCATTTCAATGTGTCACAATATGCTTTCTGAGCATAGCATGTATATGATTGGCATTAAAACACTTCCCTTTTGTATCCTTGATTGCAAAGAGAACATTATTTGTCCTGTTTGATTGGATATACTGCAATATTGAAATAATAAAAGTTAAATATTAAATACAAAGAAATTTATTAATTGCTTTGATGGTAATTTTTTTAATATGGCACTAGTTTGCCTGTTCCAACTTTTCAGATGTCAGAAAAAAAAAATATATATATATATATATTATATATAATATTATATATATAATATTGAAATATTGTGACATAAATAAACGTTAAAAGTTCTTGACGTATCATAAATTTACATTTTTGCCATATTGCCCATATTCATGCTCTTACATGAAATGGTTTAATTATAGTTCTGATAATCTGAACCATTTCACAGCAAACTGTTCTGAACATCTGAAACGCTGAATTATACAGAAAGTTCAAAAATGTCTTCAGTATAAACAAATCAAACTAAATGCACATGTTGTTCAGTTCAGGTTAATATCAGCTAATGTTGTTCAGCATTACACAAGTTAAGTCTTGGACTGAACTATAATGTCAGTGGCGATTCACCTTTGAAAAGTCATTTTGGCTTAAGCTGGGTCTGACAGCCTCTAGTGTTAAAACAGTGTTAACACAAAAAGAGTGTTGTTAATTAACACATCGTTTTTGAGAGTGACCTACAGAAACTGTAGGGGGGGGCAGGGTTGGGGTGGTGTGGGGGAAGTGTGTCTTATCATTAACTTGGCACTCTGTGACCTCATGCACTGCTCACTCATGTGTCACAGCACTTTTGTGTAAAGAAGAAAAAGCCCCTACTTTTGTGTCTCACTCAACCATGAGACTTTTAGAGGCTTTAGCTGAGGAGTAGCTTCTATTAAACCATTTACATGTCAGCTGTATTATTCAGAAACACATTTTAATGTGACAGTTTGGCCAGTTTACCCAGTTTCCTCCTTTATCCCAGATATAGTCAATTGACTTTGACATGTTTGATGTCTGAAGTTTGCTTCTTTAGTTTTACACAGAAGCTAGGCAAATCTAGCTAACAAGTAATGGAAGGGGCTAATGCATGGTGCTACTTGCACCACAGCTGGTACTTGCAGTTTCAGGCATCTTAGGAAAAATAAATCATGAACTTTTGTCATTATAGGAGACATCAGTGTTATGGCACAACAACAAAGTTGTCCTTTTGGGACCAATCACATGTACAGTTTTTGTACAATGTTTGTTCAAACATTTTTTTTCTTGTAGAAAATGAAGAGCAGAATGTTGAGAAGGTTCAAATTTAAGGGCATTCCTCATACTGTCCCTCATAGACGGTACATACAGACTCATACATACTAGCATGCACTGTATGTACACACATATTAGAAACCAAACCTGGGTTACCATTGCAATGGCCTATCAACACCTTAGCAACCATCTGGAATATCTGGCCTTAGCAAAATCTTAGCAACCACCTTGAATAGTATAGTTATGGCCTACCAACAGCTTAGCAACCACTTTGGATACCACAACAACTGCCTAACAATTTCTTTACAGACGCCTGGGAAAACATAGCCATGGCCTGGTACAGTGGGGCAAAAAAGTATTTAGTCAGCCACTGATTGTGCAAGTTCTCCTACTTAGAAAGATGAGAGAGGTCAGTAATTTTCATCATAGATACACTTCAATTATGAGTGACAAAATGAGGAAAAAAATCCAGGAAATCACATTGCCGGATTTTTAAAGAATTTATTTGTAAATTATGGTGGAAAATAGGTATTTGGTCAATTTAAAAAAAAGTTCAACTCAATACTTTGTAACATAACCTTTGTTGGCAATGACAGAGGTCAAACGTTTTCTGTAAGTCTTCACCAGGTTTGCACACACTGTAGCTGGCATTTTGGCCCATTCCTCCATCATATCAGATCTCCTCTAGAGTAGATCTCCTCTAGAGCAGTGATGTTTTGGGGCTGTCGCTGGGCAACACAGACTTTCAACTCCCTCCACAAATTTTCTATGGGGTTGAAGTCTGGAGACCGGCTAGGCCACTCCAGGACCTTGAAATGCTTTTTACGGAGCCACTCCTTCGTTGCCCGAACTGTGTGTTTGGGATCGTTGTCATGCTGGATGCTTTGGCTTAAAATCTCACGATATATGGCTCTGTTCATTCTTCACTTAACATGGATCAGTCGTCCTGTCCCCTTTGCAGAAAAACAGCCCAAAGCAAGATGTTTCCACCCCAATGCTTCACAGTAGGTATGGTGTTCTTGGGATGCAACTCAGCATTCTTCTTCTTCCAAACACGATGAGTTGAGTTTTTACCAAAAAGTTCTATTTTGGTTTCATCTGACCACATGATATTCTCCCAGTCCTCTTCTGGATCATTCATATGCTCTCTGGCAAACTTCAGAGGATCCTGGACATGTACTGGCTTAAGCAGGGGGACACGCCTGGCACTGCAGGACTTGAGTCCCTCTCGGCGTAGTGTGTTACTGATGGTAGCCTTTGTTACTTTGGTCCCAGCTCTCTGCAGGTCATTCGTCAGGTCCCTCCATGTAGTTCTGGGATTTTTGCTCACCGTTCTCATGATCATTTTGACCCCACAGGATGAGATCTTGCGTGGGGCCCCAGATCGAGGGAGATTATGTATGTCTTCCATTTTCTTCCATTTGTTCCCACAGTTGATTTATTCACACCAACCTGCTTGCCTATTGTAGATTCACTCTTCCCAGCCTGGTGCAGGTCTACAATTTTCTTCCTGGTGTCCTTCGACAGCTCTTTGGTCTTGGTCATGGTTGAGTTTGGAGGCTGACTGTTTGAGGCTGTGTACAGGCGTCTTTTATACAGATAACGGGGTCAAACAGGTGCCATTGCTACAGGTAATGAATGGAGGACAGAAGAGCTTCTTAAAGAAGAAGTTACAGGTCTGTGAGAGTCAGAAATCTTGCTTGTTTATGGGTGACCAAATACTTATGTTCCACCATAATTTACAAATAAATTCTTTAAAAATCCTCCAATGTGATTTCCTGGATTTTTTTCCTCATTTTGTCACTCATAATTGAAGTGTATCGTTGATGAAAATTACAGATCTCTCTCATCTTTCTGAGTAGGATAACTTGCACAATCAGTGGCTGACTAAATACTTTTTGCCCCACTGTAGCTACACCTCAGCAATCATCTGGGATTCTATAGCAATGGCTTTGTTGAGCCAACTTAAAATCTGTTTATGAACTTACCCTTCTTGTCAGTTATAGTAATGGCCTAGTGACACCCTTGCAAGCGCTTTACATACCACATCAATTGCTTAACAACACCTTAGCGACCACCTGGGATTTCATGTAACAGCCTAGCTACACCTCACCAATCATCTACGATTTTATACCAATGGCTTTGTTAAGCCAACTTAAAAACTTTCCCCTTCTTGTCAACTTCAACTGAGTGCTAGAGGTGATACGTGCCAGTGTGACACCTCTACCTGGGTGGGGAGGGTGAGTTAAGTCTTTATAGGAGTGTATGCATGTTTACACAGACAATGTGCACGCTTGTTTGGACAGGTTTCGATTCATTTCCACCCAGGAAAGCACATTCACACCCTGATTAGCGTTAAAGCACACACAAAAACACATAATGTGTTGTTTTTTTAACTGCCTGTCAGATGTCTGTGTGTGTTTGTGACACTCTGTTTTTGTGCACTAACTGGGCAGGTCCTGCAGCTGGAGGAAAATCTGTAGTCCTCCATCACTATTTGTCACATTGTCCAGGGTGAGAGTGAGAGTAAACTGAGCTATCCATTAGTGTGGGTTCACTGCAGTGGAGCAGGCATCTTACGCCCAAAAAGGGGGTGGCCTTTGGTTGGATTGTGTGAAAATGTGCTTTGGTGGGTGGACAAAGATTTGGCTGGCTTGACAGCATTTTGGTGAGTTTTCCAAAAAAGCTTTATATAAATTAAATTTGCAAACTGTATTGCCTAAAGGGGAATTCCCCATTATGCGCAAATTCTCTGCAGAAATAAATGGTTAAGATGTAAACAAAGATATATACAGTGGTTTTATGTAAAATGCTACATTGTAGAGAAACTCGTCCAGTCCAGTGGTGGTAATAAGAACCAGACATTTGAAGCATAATGTTTAATGCCTCTAAAAGGTCTCTAACAGAAAGTTATTGCCTTAATGTCGAGAAGAACATGCTACCTGATCATTAAAATATTACTTTAAAACATTTTCCAGATTAGCTTTTGGGTTGAAACATATTTTAAAAACATATTTGTAAAATATATTTATGAAGTAGTGTGTTAAAAGACAAAACAGTCTCAAAAAACACACACATTTTTTCCAGATTTACAGTGATTTTACCATAATCAACATTACATCTAAAAACTCAGAAGACACATGGTGGTTTTGGATAGTAAATAAAATGGCTATATTTGATTCCCAGTGGTTGTATGATGTATGTGTGCAATGCATGCAGGGTATTGTACTGACAGAACATCGATGCTCGCTACAAGTTAGATAGACCTAATGAATTTTCAGGGGAAGAATGGTTTATCCTAATTGTGTGATTGCTTGTTTAATTGTATTACCTTTCATATAAAACATTATATACACACCATAAAAATGAGAACTTGACTGTTTTCTCCAGTATGTTGAATGTATTGTACTTATCAAATTTAGAGCCTGACCTGGAACAATATAATATGATACATATGTTGTCACACACTTAACACTGTCATGCATTTAGGTAGATTTTTCAGTTATTTGGCTGGAAAGTGTTAAAACAATCCAGCAGCCCAGCACTTCAGATGAACTGTTTCACACTGTGCAAGGGCCAATGCAGTTAAAAAAAAAAGTCAGAATTGCTTTAGCTACTTCTTTCTCACTGCTTTCTTTCTTGTTAATGGTGCAAATATGTGGTTTGTCTTGCTGGTGCATATATCAAGTTTACACCTACTGTGTATGTGCTTTTGCGTGTGAGACGTGTGTGAGAGAAAAAGAGTGGGAGTGTTTTAATCAGGAGTGTATCTAATGTTGAAATGTTTCTTGATTCTGAATGTGCTGCTGTGAACTCTGACACAACTCGCAGCGCTGGAGACTTTACAGCAACATTCCTGTCTTTAGCAGCTTTTACTCAACTAACTGTGGATTCAACCAGTTTTAAAGCTATGTGTGATTTAGGTATTTGGAGACCTCTCTGGTGGAAATGTGTTATTGCACGCTGTATGTGGAAAAACATTGCATAACATGGGGTTGTGCATTGAACCTCTTCCCAGAGTGGATGAATCTGATGATTGCTAGCACATTGAAGAGTAGTCTTTAGAAGATGTTAGTGAATTATCTGCTATGGCATCATATCTTCATCAGTAAAATTTTAATTTTGCATTTGAGACACAACATTGGGTTGGATCGTGATTTATCAATGAAGCGAACGTTACAGTGATATTGCATATTTTTGTACCAAAATGTTTTATTTAGAACTTTATCAGTCTTTATACTTCTTGATTTCACTTGTATTACCAGGGATAGGTCATTATGCATTTGTGTATGTGTGTATGGGTAGACTGATGTGTACATTGTCTAAGAAATGGTTTTATTTGAAATTACTGTACTTATTCATCACTTTATTTGCTTCAGTCTGTCCTGTTTAACACAGTGGTGTGAATGCAATGTCCTTCTTAGTAGAGGGCAAATATGCTGGCAGGAGCAAAACTTACATTTGCTCTGCAATCTTTCATATCTTTTATTTAATGTCCTGTTATTTGTTTTCTAAATGTTTTCCCCATGTTACGGAGCTATGAGGAATCTACCTGCTCTAACCTGAATTATCAAAAAATGCAGTGTTGTTTCTGTGCCTCTGACTGAGGCACCTTGTTAGTTTACTGCTTAGTTGACACCATGAAGTCTTTCTTGCATCTTAGTATTTGTAAGGATGTGTTAGAATTTTCTGGAAATCCAGCTTTCTGGAAGAAAAGAGTTTTCTTAGAATGTTCTGGGTGACCAGAGTTTTCTTAGAGATTTCAAGAAGGGCAGCAAGCTGGAAACTTTGGATATTTGAACCATGTTATTAGGTGTCCTGCTATTTGTCATTGATCTGACCCAGTAACTGTCAAGAAAATTGCTTTGCCTAAGCATGCTGCCTTTACACACAGTCCTCCACCCCACCCCCAACACACACAAACATACAAACAGACACACACACACTTTCCATGAGATAAGAGATCTTTCACAGTGGTAGGAGAGAGTGGTGTTCCTTAGGGCTCAATGCTCGGACCATGTAAAGTGTGTGTGATGGAGAGAAAGTGAGGAATGTAAACAGACTGCTGGGGGGACACACTCCAGAAGGACACACAGAGAGTGTGTGAGGGCAGCAGAAGAGTTTCCAGGCAGCAGAAGCAGGAGGATGGAGGCTTTGGAATGGGAGAGGATTGTGTATGTGAGTTCTTCAGCCATGGGTGGTCTGGCAGAACAGTCGTCTTATCTCTAGAGCAATGGTTCTCTTCAGGCAGGCTGAGCTGGTGCTGACAGTGTCTGCAAATGCATTTCCAGTTATTGTAGGCTTCAGGCTTAGAGAACTTTTGAGTCTTGATTCTTCTTGTTGGTTCTTCCTCATACTCTTAGAGTATTTTCCCTGACACTTACTACCTTGGCTGCACTTTTCTGGAAAAGCTGTTGGCACCATTCAAATAAAACTGAATTGAACTTACAGTGGGGCAAAAAAGTATTTAGTCAGCCACTGATTGTGCAAGTTCTCCTACTTAGAAAGATGAGAGAGGCCTGTAATTTTCATCATAGGTACACTTCAACTATGAGAGACAAAATGAGAAAAAAACAGGAAATCACATTGTAGGATTTTTTAAGAATTTATTTGTAAATTATGGTGGAAAATAAGTATTTGGTCAATAACAAAAGTTCAACTCAATACTTTGTAACATAACCTTTGTTGCAAATGACAGAGGTCAAACGTTTTCTGTAAGTCTTCACCAGGTTTGCACACACTGTAGCTGGTATTTTGGCCCATTCCTCCATGCAGATCTCCTCTAGAGCAGTGATGTTTTGGGGCTGTCGCTGGGCAAAACAGACTTTCAATTCCCTCCACAAATTTTCTATGGGGTTGAGGTCTGGAGACTGGCCACTCCAAGACCTTGAAATGCTTTTAGGGAGCAACTCCTTCATTGCCCGAGCAGTGTTTGGGATCATTGTCATGCTGGAAGATCCAGCCACGTTCCATCTTCAGTGCTCTCACTGACGGAAGGAGGTTTTGACTTAAAATCTCATGATAAATGGCCCCGTTCATTCTTCACTTAACATGGATCAGTCGCCCTGGACCCTTTGCAGAAAAACAGCCCCAAAGCATGATGTTTCGACCTCCATGCTTCACAGTAGTTATGGATGCAACTCAGCATTCTTCTTCCTCCAAACACGAGTTGAGTTTTTACCAAAAAGTTCTATTTTGGTTTCATCTGACCACATGATATTCTCCCAATCCTCTTCTGGATCATCCATATGCGCTCTGGCAAACTTCAGACGGGCCTGGACCTGTACTGGCTTAAGCAGGGGGACAGGCCTGATACTGCAGGACTTGAGTCCCTCTCGGCGTAGTGTGTTACTGAGGGTAGTCTTTGTTACTTTGGTCCCAGCTCTCTGCAGGTCATTCATCAGGTCCCTCCATGTAGTTCTGGGATTTTTGCTCACCGTTCTCATGATCATTTTGACCCCACGGGATGAGATCTTGCGTGGGGCCCCAGATCGAGGGAGATTATCAATGGTCTTGTATGTCTTCCATTTTCTTACAATTGTTCCCACAGTTGATTTATTCACACCAACCGCTTGCCTATTGTAGATTCACTCTTCCCAGCCTGGTGCAGGTCTACAATTTTCTTCCTGGTGTCCTACGACAGCTCTTTGGTCTTGGTCATGGTTGAGTTTGGAGTCTGACTGTTTGAGGCTGTGGACAGGTGTTTTTTATACAGATAACGAGGTCAAACAGGTGCCATTAATACAGGTAAAGAGTGGAGGACAGAAGGGCTTCTTAAAGAAGTTACAGGTCTGTGAAAGCCAGAAATCTTGCTTGTTTGTGGGTGACCAAATATTTATTTTCCACCATAATTTACAAATAAATTCTTTAAAAATCCTACAATGTGATTTCCTGGATTTTTTTTCTCATTTTGTCTCTCATAGTTGAAGTGTACCTATGATGAAAATTGCAGATCTCTGTCATCTTTCTAAGTAGGAGAACTTGCACAATCAGTGGCTGACTAAATACATTTTTGCCCCACTTTAAATGGAATACCTCTGGATTGAACCATAGAAGGCGGGAGATTCTGGAATCTACCGAATGTCAGATATATGCAAAATAAGCTGCCACAAAAAGACGGTTTTAGTTGTTCACAAAAAATAAAAAACAATTAAACTAATTTGACTCATGTTCTTGAATTATTCCTAATGCTTCTTGCATTCTTAACCTCATTTAAAAGTAGCTGACCATCATCATCATCCTGCAACTCAGCTGGAGAGGAGCTGTGGGGGGATTTCAAATAATGAGAAACAAAAGAGCTATGCAATTCAACTTTATATTTAGCTTGCGTAAATGCTGAGTCAATCTTTAGCTAAAATTGGAAGAAAATACAAAAGTCTGGAAAACAGAAGACTGGAGTGAAATGAAAGATTTCAGCAGCTGTCCTGTTTTACTGAGGTCAACAGAGCAGAAAGAGGGAACACATTGTACAAGTTATATTGCATAATATTTGACATCCTGCAGGATGTCATATTCTCTTCTGTGCAGGGGACATTAGAGATAAAAGGCAATAAGTATTGCTAACTATGATCCACATGGGACATGAGCTCAAAATACAGCTGCAGTAATGTAGAATTCCAGTCAGAAGTTTGGACTTGATTGAATGATATTCTTCATTGTGTTAAAGACATTTCGATCTAAGTCATTCTTTTTTTCATGAAAGTGGGCCCACCTAATACAAAGGCAAACATGACTGATTCCATTTTAATTTCCTAATTAGACACACAAATCAAAAAAAGTAAAGGCTGCTGTAAAATTTTGAGTTAATTGAATTTTGAAGAGCAAGTTAACAGAACAAGAAATGTGTTTTATGCCCTATCAACGTAATATTTAGAGTTTCATTTGAAAAATTTCGAATGACTCAGATGTTACTGCAGATACCTATAACCTATTTAAGTTAAAACCTCAAAAAGTTTTTTTTTTTACAGTGTGTATGTAAGGGGGAGCGAGGAGGCGGACGCACACGCTGAGATAAGCGAGATTTACTATGGGCAAATATAGGGTCATAGTCAAAGCGGTCCAAGGTCAAAGAGCCAACACGGATAGAACGAGGGTAAGACATGATAGACGGCAGAATACAACTGTTAACATAGACAAGCACATTCAACAGAGACCGGTACAATCATACAAAGACTGGCAAACACAAGGGGCAAACCCAGGGCTTAAATACACGGAACAATGAGGGACAGGTGAACACAATCGGGGCGGAGTTACCAAACCAAAACAAACGCACATGGACAGGACTGGGACACCAAAACAAAGAAGCGCATGGCATGGGAGGAGCCAATCGTGACAGTGTACTGGTAGTTAACCTAATGTGGCTTTCAGTCCAGCTCCAGAAGGCCTAAGCTTTGGCTGTATCTACCTATATGTTACACAGAAGAAATCCTGATTGGACAGTGTTTAATTTCAGGACTTTAACTGTTTGTTTCCAACCCAAACTGAACTTTCTGAATGATGTCTATAAACAAAATTGACCCTAAACCTACACACATGCTATTTTTTTCCCAGAAATTATTCGGACTTCTCTAAAAATAGCCCTGAAGGTTCTTCACTAATTAGTAAAAAAGCTCTTGCGGTGTTGTGATCTGGTTAGAACGCAGGTTAGATTCCAGATTTCTCCTCAGTACCCTCAGCCAACACGTAGACTTGTTCCTTCATAAGCACACCTGATTTAATTTAATGGAAGTTTTGATTAGCTGAACTAGGTGTTGTGTGGTAACTGCAATAATGAAGTAAATAGTTGGAAACAGTTCAATAAACATGTTAACATACATAAATAGATTGTTTATTGTGTTAATGTTGTTTGTATTTATTGTAATATTAGCTAAGAAAATAAATGAACTGCTTAAATAGATTTTTTCCAGCAACTTTAAACTGTGCATAGTACTATATGTTCAACCCAACACACACACACACACACACACACACACACACATGCACTTGCTTTGAGCCTTATATCCTCAAATCTGGGGGGCCTCTGCATATTGTACTCGATCAAAGGTACTGGGGAAACAGAGCCATGCTGTTTCTAACAATGAGAGCTGTTTGTTGTCTAATGCCGCAAAAAGAACAGGAAGTAGAAACCAGAGAAACACACAGGAAGAATCATAACAGCAATACAACAAACAATAAACAACAAAACAATAAACAAACGTATCAGTATTTAATCCTCTACACTCTTTTTTAAAAAGTGCCAAGAAATGGTTCTTTTCATAGAAGAACCACTCTGGCTTCCTAAAGATCTTGATAAATGAGATGAGTGAACATAAAGAACCTTTTAAATGTTGAAAGAACCTTTACATTACATTTACACTGACATTACAGACATGTAATGTAATGTAATATAACCTACAGATTTGTACATGTTGCAGTTTTTGCTGTGTGCTTTTGCTGTTTTTTTTTCTGTAGCTTCTGACAGCTCATGTTCTCCTCTTTCCCCTTTACTCCTTCTTCAGCTCTGCTAATCTTCTGTTATTATCAGTTATAACAGGTTTCCCTGTTTCCACCTTCAGTTTTTCCTCCACCGCCTTTCCTCTTTCCTCTATCACATTCACTTTTTCTTCTACCACCCTTTCTCTTTCCTCCATCACATTCACTTTTTCTTTTACCACCCTTTCTCTTTCCTCCATTGCCTTTACTCTTTCTTCTACCACCTTTTCTCTTTCCTCCATCGCCCTCACTCTTTCCTCCACCACCTTTCCTCTTTCCTCCACCACCTTTCCTCTTTCCTCCATCGCAATCACTCTGTCTTCTACCACCTTTTCTCTTTCCTCCATCGCCCTCACTTTCTTCTACCACCTTTACTCTTTCCTCCACCGCCTTTACTCTTTCCTCAACCTCCTTCACTTTTTCTTATACCTCCTTCACTTTGCCTCCACAACCTTCACTTTTTCCTCTTCCACCTTCACTCTTTCCTCCACCACCTTCACTTTTCCCTCCACTGCCTTCAGTCTTTTCTCCACCACCTTCACTCTTTCTTCCACCACCTTTACTATTTCCTCCACCACCTTCACTCTTTCTTCCACTGCCTTTACTCTTTCATCCACTGCCTTCACTCTTTCCTCCACCGCCTTCACTCTTTTCTCCACTGCCTTCACTCTTTCCTCAACTGTCTTCATTCTTTCACTCCTTTATTTTCCTTTTTCTTTCTTTATTTCTTCTCTATTTTCTCATTTTTTCTCCGTCCTCTCTCTGTCTCTGTCTCGGTCTCGGTCTCTCTCTCTCTCTCTCTCTCTCTCTCTCAGTGCACCTGGCTCTGTCTGTAGTTCTGGCTCTGATTAAAAGCTCAACAATGAGCCCAGTGCTGCATGCAGTGGTCTCACACACACACACACACGGTTTTGGCTCAACTCAGGGGAGAAACATCTGTGAACCACAGCATGAGGCTCGTCCCAGCACGAGGAGAGAAGAGATGGAAAGAGAGGAGAATGGAATAGAGGGAAACAATAAGAGGAAATGTGGAGAAAAGAGAAGAGAATAATAAAGGAAAAAGGTGAAATGAGACTAAAGAGAAATAGACAGAAAAAGAAAAGAGAATACTGGACCTGAGAAGGGAAGTGAGGAGAAGTAAAGAAAGGAGACCAGAAGAGAAGAGAGGAGAACGCAGGAGAGTAAAGGAGGAATAAAGAATAAAGGAGGACAGAAGAGACAAAAAGAAAACAGTAAAGGAGATGAGAGGAAAAATACAGAAATAGGGAGAAATAGAGAATAAATAAGAGAGGAGAGAAGAAGAGAAGCTCAGAGAGCGGAGAAGAAGAGGGTCTAGCAGGGCGATGGAGGGTTGAGTGGAGAAGTGAAGATGAATGTTGTGTGTTTAATATGAGTCATATTGGCCCCTCTGTAAGTGAATAATCTGATATTGTGACTCAGACTGGATTCATCACTTTCTATAAGCAGATACACCATCAGAACACATCCTCTCCTTCCTCCGGGAAACAGCACTGTGTGTGTGTGTGTGTGTGTGTGTGTGTGTGTGTGTGTGTGTGTGTGTGTGTGTGTGTGTATGTGTGTGTTTTGAGAGGTTACTGCAGTTCACACTTTCTTTTTAAGCAAAAAGGACACACATTTAATGCTATTAATGGGAATGCTACACAAGCTGTTGGAACATTGATGTGAGGATTTGAGTGCATTCAACTGCAAAAGCATTAGTGAGTTCAGGCACTGATGTTGGATGATCAGCTCTGGATCACTCCAGCTCATCCCCAAAGGTATTGGATGGACCTCCATCACTCCAGAGAACAGAATTCCACTGCTCCACAGCCCGATGCTGGAGAAATCCAAGCCAGTGATTGGAGACACATGGGACACTTTTTATTGATGTTATCCCAGTTGTTTATGTCAACTGAACATCTGCATCAACAACGAGTGACCTTAAGTAGCTGATTTCACTCAGTGGATAAGAAGTACTTTTGTCTGGATACTTTTGGAGTGACAGTGTGAGTGACTGAAGAAAGAAGACCACACATTCTTTAAAGCCATGGTTCACCTCACGTCTGACCATCTGAACGAGCTGCAAACAGAACGCTTGATCTGTGCATGTCCCTCTGTTCACATCAAATGGACTGTGAAAGTGTGTGTGTGTGTGCGTGTGTGTGTGTGTGTGTGTGTTCTTCCTGTTCTGCTTCATTGCAGTGATTAAATTCTTACTCACTTTCACTCATTGTTTTAGTTCTGGTACTTTCTATTGAGAACAGTGACTTAGTTAACCCTTAGTAGTTGATTGCTGTTAAAGAGGAATTCCACCAATTTTTCAAAATTTCTGTATAATTCAGGTGTTGAGTTGTAAACAGTGTCGTTTGACATGCAATGGAAATTGCAGAGAAACATACTGACTCAGATTTGTATGCAGTGATGATAATGGGAGTCACAATGTCTAATGAGCCTACATATATTTTCTAATATTTTAGTTTTTATGTATAATGCTGATGATGATAAAATAGTGATAATCTGAAAAAATAAGCATTCTTTGGGGTATATTTTAAATCTTAAAATGATCAAAAAGCAGAATCTCAGATATCAGGCAGAGTATTTCTACCTATTTTAGTGAGGGAGCTTTTAGAGTCATTAAACTCTTCAGATGTCTGGTTCCTATCACCACCACTGTGAATTACTCTAATATCATATACAAAGCATTTCACATCAGACCACCCTGAATGCCTTTGTTTACAGTCTAATCATTTAATTTTGCAGAGATTTAGAAAATTTGGTGGAATTCCCCTTTAAATAGAGTTACACATAGTGAATAACATTTACATTTGATTTGTATACTGTATCAATTGGTTTAAGTCTGTACACCTGATGTTTTTCTGTTTCTGACAAAAACATGTAAAAGATTTTCTTTCCCAAAAAAAAAAAAAAAAAACACTGCACAAACAACAATTCAAATAATAACTTTCCCTCACAGAAAGTTATTACATGAAATGGTATTTTAATGCACTGCCTGATGCCTAAACATTGTTTTAAGATTTTGTCCTAAAATTCATTCATGCACGGACTTTATTTACATCTCAACCACAGAATTCTTCAGAAATTTTGAAAAATTGGTGGAATGGCCTTTTGCAGTTTTCAGTTACTAAGGGTTAACTAAGTCAGTGTTCTCAATAGAAAGTACTGGAGCTAAAACAATGAGTGAAAGTAGGTAAGAATTTAATCACTGCAATGAAGCAGAACAGGAAGAACACACACACACACACACACACACACACACACACACACACACACACACACACACATACTTTCACAGTCCATTTGACATGAGCAAAAGGACATGCACAGATCAAACGCTCCGCTTCCAGCTTGTTCAGATGATCAGACATGAGGTTAGCCATGGCTTTAAATAATGTGTGGTCTTCTTTCTTCAGTCACTCACACTGTCACTCCAAAAGTATCCAGACAAAGTATTTCCTACCCAATGAGTGAACTCTATGTACTATAAGGTCATTCATTGCTGAGTCAAGTGTTCAAAGGTAAACTGTTTGTTTAATCTCCATCAAAAAGCATTGACCAGTAGAATGGGATGCTCTCGAGCAGCTGCACATGAGTCTGAGGTCTCCATGCTCAATGACACAAGTCGGCTAAAGGGGTATAAAGACCCCAGTGTTGGGCTGTGGGGCAGTGGTGCTATAGTGGCAAACTGGCAAACCCTGTTTCTTAATTGCATGAGCTGTATGCCCTGACAGACAAGTCACACACACACACACATATACATATACATATCACATGTGAAGTGAGCAAAAATCCCATGTTTGTGAATAATCACACATTTCTTTTTCACACGTGAGCAAGTTTTCATATCTGATCACACAGGTCTGCAAAAATCATGTTTTATTCATGTGACTTTTCTGTAGGTGAGTGAAAACCTTAACAGACGCTTCTTTCTTTCATCTCAGTACTTCTCTTCCTTTTGTTTCAGAGGACTTTCTCTGTCATGATGGCACCCTCCCAATCCGGTCCATGTGTTTTTGTTTTGGTTTTTAGTCCAGCCCCCTCGTTTCATAACTCCACCCCTGATTGTCTCCACTTGTTTCCCGCCTGTCCCTCGTTTACCCTGTTATTTAAGCCCTGTGCTTTGCCCTTTGTTTTGCTGGTCTTCGTACTGTTTGAAGTGTCTGATATTGTTTGGTGTTTGTTTCTTCTGGCCTCCATTTTGTTGATCCTGTTTTCATTTTGTCATGTCTGTCCCGCCTTCTCTCCATGTTGGTTGTTTGACCCTGGATTTGCCCATAATAAATCTCACCTGTCTCTGTCTCAACCTTGCTCCACGTTACGTTCTCTCTTTTCCTTCTCTTCCTCTGACTTTTTCACTTTCTCTTTTCTTTTGTTTTGTCAAGTCTTTATCTGACAGAATCAGTGGTTTATTTGCTGTTTACTCACTGTATCAAAGTGGTGTACTTTGCTGTACAGATGGCAGATACAGATGGTTAGATTCAATGTTTTAGATGAGGCTAAGAATTTATGATTGGATTTAGGATTGGGAATCTAAGTTAAGATTAAGGTTAGAGTTTCATATTAGGTATAGGCTTCATGTTTAGGGTCAGGTTTTGGGTTTGAGATTAATGTTTTGGGTCAGGTTTAAGATTGGTGTTTAAGGTTAAGTTTACTGTTTAGGTTTTAAGATTAGGGCTGGATTTTAAGCTTTAGTTTTGAGTTTAGAGTTAGTGTTTAAGGTTATGTTTTGGCTTTGGGTTTAATTTTAAAACTAGGTTTAGAGTTTAGGGTCAAGTTAAGCATCAGTGTTTAAGATTAAGTTTACTGTTTAGGTTTAGTGCTTAAGATTAGGGCTGGGCTTGAAGATTTAGTTTAAAATTAGGATTAGTGTTCAAGACTAGGGTTAGTGATCAGGGTTAGGCTTACATTTATGTTTTAGTATTATTGGAAATTTTGATTGGGTTCAGGGTTTAGGATTAGTCTTTAAGATCAAGGTTAGTGTTTAAGGTCAGGTTTAGGGTTTAGGATTAAAATAAGTTAGGGTGTGGTTAAGATTTAGCATTAGTTTAAGAGTACTTTAGAAGTTAGGATTAGGATTACATATATATGGTTTAGGTCTATTAGGTCTTAAGAATAGAGTTAGAGTAGAGGGTACGTTTAGGGTTTAGAATTAGTGTCTAAGATGAAGATTTTATGTTATATTTAAGGTTTAGGTTTAGTGTTTAAGATTAGGGTTAGAGTTCAGGGTTATATTTATGTATCTGTCTATTCTCTTTATGTATCTATTGTACTAAAAGTTGGCCAATAGCACTGAAAATGTGTTTGTTCATATTAAAGATATAAAAGGTTTATTTCACACTGCATGCTGTGCTGGATGTCGGTATAAGTACAGTACAGTTTTGATCTTAGTACCTTAGAGACTCTTTCTCTGTACAGTGTTTACCTCTCTACAGTTAACACTTTTAGTAAACGCACTCCCAGAGCAGTCAACAAAGCTGAGTTACAAGCAACCCACCGTAATCACTCATGCTTAGGGTGTGAGTGACTGACTGTGTACTCTGTGTTCCACTGTAGAGCTTGGCTGCAGGTTGTTAGTGTTTATGAGTTGTGCTGTTTTCTTTCCTCAGCAGTCCCCCTGTTTTGCGTGAATGTGTTTTCACTTCAACAGTAAATACTGATTCACATAGAAGTGAAAGTAGATCAGCAAAAAAACCCCCAAAAAACAGGTTGATGAACTTCACAAGTCCTTATACATACTATTTATTTTACTTGACCCAAATAAAGCATCATGCATAGACACAACAGTACAGTACAGTGCAACTACAGGCTGCAGGCTATTTGCAGGTACACTATATTGCCAAAGGTTTTCACTCACCCATCCAAATCATTGATTTCAGGTGTTACTATCACTTCCATGGCCACAGGTATATAAAACCAAGCACCTAGGCCTGCAGACTGCTTCTACAGAGATTAGTGAAAGAATGGGTCGCTCTCAGGAGCTCAGTGAATTCCAGCATGGTACCATGATAGGATGCCACCTGTGCAACAAGTCCAGTTGTGAAATTTCCTCGCTACTAAATATTCCACAGTCAACTGTCAGTGGTATTATAACAAAGTGGAAGCGATTGGGAACGACAGCAACTCAGCCACGAAGTGGTCAGCCACATAAAATGACAGAGCAGGGTTAGCGGACTCTGAGGTGTATTGTGTGCAGAGGTCGCCAACTTTCTGCAGTCAATTGCTACAGACCTGCAAACTTCTTGTTATTATTGATTAGCTCAAGAACAGCATAGAGAGCTTCATGGAATGGGTTTCCAAGGCCAAGCAGCTGCATCCAAGCCTTACATCACCAAGCACAATACAAAGCGTTGAATGCAGTAGTGTAAAGCGCCACTACTGGACTCTAGATTAGTCGAGACGTGTTCTTTGGATTGATGAATCACACTTCTCCATCAGGCAATCCGATGGACGAGTCTGGATTTGGTGGTTGCCAGGAGACAGTACTTGTCTGACAGCATTGCGCCAAGTGTAAATTTTGGTGGAGGGGGGATTATGGTGTGGGGTTGTTTTTCAGGAATTGGGCTCGGTCCGTAGTTCCAGCAAAAGGAACTCTTAATGCTATAGCAGACCAAGAGATTCTGAACAATTTCATGCTCCCAGCTTTGTGGGAACAGTTTGGGGACGGCCCCTTCCTGTTCTAACATGACTGCACACCAGTGCACAAAGCAGGTCCATAAAAACATGGATGAGCGAGTTTGGTATGGAAGAACTTGACTGGCCTGCACAGAGTCCTGACCTCAACCTGATAGAACACCTTTGGGATTAATTAGAGTGGAGATTGCAAGCCAGGTCTTCTCATCCAACATCAGTGTCTGACCTCACAAATGCACTTCTGGAAGAATGGTTAAAAATTGCCATAAACACACTCCTAAACCCTATGGATTAAGAATGGGATATCACTCAAGTTCATATGCTTGTGAAGGCAGATGATTTAATACTTTTGGAAATATAGTGTAAATTACATATGCAAAATCATAGCATGAGGTAACATAGAATCACAGTTGTACACAACTGCAAGGTTAGAGTTACAAAAAGATTAGAATTATCAACTTAATTCAGTTAACTTTTGATGCGCAATATTAGTGTATTTCAGTGTTGTTGTAGGGTAGTATTGTCGATTCGAGATGGAGAGCTCTGAAACACAGCCCAAATAACTGGGCTGTTTTTGTGTATTCAGCAGTTTGGGGGGTTGATAACATAAATAATTGAATTTAGCTTTCATTTTTCATTAAATACTGGTGCAGAGGCATCAGAATCTGCTTAGTTCTTATGAAGGGTTGCTAATTCATTTGAAAATATTAAAAATACGTCAGTGATTCTAAAAATATATGATGGGTGATTACCAAATAAAGTCAGATTTCAAAAAAAGATACCTCACTAATTAAAATGTAGTGAAAAGCTTGGTGTTTCAGAAAAAGTGGTGAAGCCACAGCAGTGTAAACAACCATACATCAGGAAGAGATTTTTTTTCCTGCTTTTTAAAGCTTTTATTTTCTGGTAGACATCAGGCTTTCTGTAAGATATCAAATTTAACTGCGTTAACTAGAACAAGCTTTTTGGCAACATGGTTTTGTTTGTTGTTCAGAATTTTGAATCTGTTTCAGCTTCCGGCTCATTATTTCATGCAATGCAGAACAGTCTTTTTGAGGAATTTGACATGAAATTTGCTGTAGGTGTGGATGAAGATTTTTTTAAAATGATGAAAAAAAATGGTTTAAAAAATAAATTTTTCTGCCAGATGTGTAGATAAGGCTTTACAGTTTTAGGTTGGAGCTGAACTTAATAGGGAAGTATATCTCCTTGAATTTTCTTGGCCACTGGGTTACGTTAGGGTTAGGATACTCATGCAGTGTGTATTACGTAGTTCATATGTCCATACTAAGATACAGCATGATCAGTAATCTCCCTGATCATGCCATGTGCATAACAGGATGCAAACCCAATGAACCTATGGTCAGGTCCTGCGTTTCTATCTCATTGTGAGGAATGACTCCACTAATGGGTGCTTAGGGTTGAGTGTCTGCCAAAAATTTCCCTAAAGAATGTTTGCATTGTAGGCTCACAGCATCTAGAGGCTGCAGCACTTACACAGCATGGTACGGACACTTAAACAGGACAGAGACCTTAATCTGGGTACTTCAAGCGATAGTTCTGCAGAAATTCAAATTTAGATATGTAATGTTTGAACCGTTATAAAGTATTGAAATACAGTGATGGAACACTTTGAACTCATTAATGTTCACAACAACTGTTCCAGAGCCAATAGTGGCTCTTTGCGTCCTTGAAGTAATAGTTTGGCCAAAAACAGATGCCCCCAGTTTATCTACTTATTCCAAATGTAGTCAGTCAGCCAAGGCATGTTTGTGTCTGAAGTTTGCCTCTTTAGTTTAGCACTGAAGCTGGAGGGCTAATGTAGCTAACAAGTAATAGAAGATTATTAGCATGCTAATTCACAATATGCTATCTTCATCCATCAAACCATGTTGATTTGTTAAGTAATCTCAGATGTTGTTTACGTGGTTGCTGACTCTATATGACACACTATGATCTATCAAAATGAGCTAAAGTAAAAGTTTAAAAAGCAGCTATTTTCAGGCTTGAATTTTGAGATTTTTTTTTTAGCATATGAAAAAAATGCAAGTAAAACAAAGGAAAATCAGACAGATACAACTGCTAGCTTACATATATTTTCTTATTTCTATCTACTTTTGTCTTTTAGTCTAGTCTGTCACCAACCTTGTCTTGGCTGATCAACTACATTTGAGGTAAGGGGAAAGTTTTGTACTTTTTTTTTTTTGCCAAACTATCACTTTAAGAGCGAGATTATGCCTGCGGTTTCTCCGACATGATCTCCTGCTGATAGATCCAACAGGACTCCTATACCCACTGCACCAAAGCCTGTAATTTAGCGAATTTGCTGAAATATTTGCGTGCGTATTTGCTGTCGGTTGGTGACATGTAGAATTATGGGGCATAAGACTGGCATGGACTCCCTTTGGATCAGATCTGGCTGACTGAAGCTGGCTGATTCACTCTAAAGCGAACTGAGCGTTCTCCCAGAAGTTGCTAGCAGTAATTACCGGCTAAGCTCGTTTCTGGGTCCCTCTCTTTACACTCAATGACCTGTGTGTTTCATACTGATCTGGGATCAGCTCTTTTGTCTTTTATATCTCAATAAAATCAGTTACTGCATGTGCATCATCAGGAGCTAATTGTGTCTCAGCAGTTTTCTCTCTAAAATGTTCATTCTTGGGCAGATTTTCTCTATGATTTTCTATGGGCTTTTGTTTGCTCAGCATATTGCCAATGCGTCTAATCTGACTACATCTTACTTGTGAGTTGCGCAACTGTACATATAATGCTTTCTTTTTCCTTTGCTAGGTTTTCCCCTCTTGCACTTTGTTTAAGTAGGTTTTGTTCAATGCAAGTCATGTGAAAATCTCAGGTTTTGAAGAAGAGTTAATCAGAGTGGGAAAAATGTAATAACCAAGGATGATTTAGCATGTCTTCGCAAAGAAAATCAAGTATCTCCAAAATAGTAACTTTACAGGAGAAGGCGAAAACTCTTACCCTTTAATGTAACTCGATGTAAAGAGATTTTATTACAAGTGATTTTAGAGCATTTCTATTGGTCTGTTCATCATGAAATTTGTACGCAATGTAAAGGACAGCTGGGGTGTTGAGAAGATGTAGAAAACTAAAAATCAGCAAAAACGGAGATACATGGTTTTCTTTGGACAGTGACAATATAAGGAATCTGTTATGATGACGACTGAAAATGTATTACTGTATGCAGTTACAATAAATAAAATTACAGTACATGCACAGTATACAAATTACAGTATGATACAGGACCAGGTGCACTGTAAAACACAATCAAGTGTTTGTTCTAGTACAAATATTTTATGAAGTGAAATTAACTCATCAAAAAAGTTTATTTCTGTTCTTTTAGCCAACAAGTGCATTAGCATATCATGATAAAAACAAAACTAAACATGCATAGGACTACACTATAAGGTACTTTAACCTCCTTTGTCTGTACCACCAGCATCTTTGACGATCTCTACACGAAAATGTAAAAACAGCTCAAAAAACCTCTCATGAGCATGCCAGCCCAGTAGAAGGTGATAATGTCGCATAAAGTTTTATGTCATACACCTCATTGAGAGCATTGTGAGCTTGTGAACTGCTCTTTATATAGACTGTGCCATAAAACTAAAGCAGAGATTTTTCCTAAGAGACACTGTGTGTGGAACCCACTTATGTAATAATGTCCTAATAATGAAATAACAGCCGGAAATATAATAAAACATTGGACTTGATTGGACAAGAATGCCATAAAACCCAAGTAATTCAGTGTCTTAACTGATAAAGTATTAAGATTTTTACTGATAAGTTGATCAGCATTGCTCAAATTTGTTTCCAAAAGGTATTATGTAAATAGGAATAGTTACCAAAGGTATAATGCTATAATGCTTTTGTGGTGTAGACTGAAATCAACCTATCTTGGAATCCCGTTTACAAGTCCATTCTGAATTTTTTTTTGGACAGGAGAAAGACCGTTCAGAGAAAGACCTACTTTGTCAAGATATGTGTAAACTGAGATTGTGGAATAGAAAAAAAAAAAAAAAAACATAAAATAATGACAATTCAGCTTAATTATCACTTAATTATCGCTTCATTAAGAAATAACCACTTGCGGGTGACAAACCATAGCATTTTGAATGTGTTTCTAGTTTCATGTAGCTTGCAGCAAGCAGAAAAAATAGACTTGAAGCTCATAGTGGCAACTGTGTGTTGCTTCTATCATTGTTTTGTCACCATTCAGTAATGACATTACTTAATATACGCACAAGGTATAAAAGACACTGACAACACCAGAGCATTTTGGGAACAGAAGCAGTGGTTCCAGCTTCTGATCTAAAATGCGGTTCACTTATCCTCTTCCTCACAAGCCACTCATCCCCACATTACCACTCACCAGTGGGCCCACAGTTTGAAAACCTATGATCTATGCTACCTTTTTTCAGTTACAGACATCTTGGATTTATGATTGTGGTATGAGGAGTACTTGAGGAAACTGTAGGAGGGAAAATAGCTTCTATAAACTAGACAAATGCAGGAATGCCAGGAAGAACATGGAGGAACTGTATGTGAAATCTTCATCAGACCAAACAGTTGGGAGACTTAAGAATATACATGGAGTTAGTTATGAGTCACTTATTTAATATCTCCATTTAGTGCCAACAGTGCTAAGATGTTTGCTAAGCTAGCAGTTCTACCTTTCTGAAATCCCCTTTTTTTACTTTTTACAGTGTTTTGTTATGAGAATTTGCTAAAAATATCTCTCAAAACTATGAAAATAGACAAACTTAAGCACAAAATACTTCTGGATTGCTGCTACTGTTTTTAGCTATGCTTACATACTTAAGTTTATGTTTATACAGTTTCAGAAACCACATAAGCAAGTTTATTAGAGATTACTTGACAGCTTGGCACAGGATGAGGCAAGTGTGTGATTTAAGTATGCAGTTATCACCATGTTAATAAGCTTCCAAGACATGGCTGTGTAATTTTGCCAAACTATGGCTTTTAAAAGGTGAAAATCAAGAAAAGTTGGCAACAAAGGCTATTGATTCACCTTCTCCAGCAGCTTTGTCCATATTATCTGATTGCTGGATGTATTAAAACTCGGGTGGTCTACCTCAGTCAGAAAAGCTGGAAGAATCTGAATCAGAGACTGATTAAAGTCTGATGCGGAAGGATTCTCCATGTACTTGTGAGTCAATAACCTCGGGGCGGCAGCTGTGTGCATGACAAAGAGAAACTTCACCACAGCAGTTTATTTGATTATGAAACTGGTGAGACACTCTCTCGTGTCTCCTCTGGTGGATTTTTGGGAAGAGAAGACCAAAGCATGCAAATCTTTCTAAACAAATCGTGACTCAATTGAGTGCCCTTGTTTGAAGTGGCTAGGCACATGTGCTTCAGTCTGCTTTAGAAGTCTGCAGTTATTATATTTGGTTTGCTATAGATTCAGTTTATGGAATAGATTAAGTATAATTTTGTAATTACATATTTCATTTCATAGTTCTGCACTTCTGACTTTTTTCTGTTTAGAAAAAAAACTGCAAAGACAAGACTGCTCTTACAGCACTAACTTCATCAGATTCAAATCGTAATAAAATATCTCCTTCTTTGCCTACACACACATTTATGTTATAGATAATAAGCTTTGCACTTTTCATGTAATTCATATAAAATTATAGCATTTTATCACTAGCCATAACTGCAACTGCAACTAGTGATAAAAGCACTATTCATTTAGCAGTATTTGACCTTATATTAAACTACTTTATTAAAATACAGTTCGATATTTCACAATTTCTGTTCAACATATGAACTGAACACAACATATCTGCAAACATTTTATTTAGTTTATCCATAAATTATTGCATTATATTAGCTATCGGTAGCTATGACTGTAGCATAGTTATAGAGCATGTTCTGATGCATGTGCAATCAATATGCTATATTGTTTTGTTAAAATCATTTCAACAAGCAAAATATGACTGATGATTTATGTATAAATACAAGGATGCTTCACACGCATATGAACTTGAGTGACATCCCATTCTTAATCCATAGGGTTTAATATGAACTGTTCCCATAAAGTTGGGAGCATGAAATTGTTCAAAATCTCTTGGTGCTGAAGCATTAAGAGTTTCTTTCATTGGAACTAAGGGCTGAGCCCAACTCCTGAAAAACTGCCCCACACCATAATCCCCCCTCCACCAAACTTTACACTTGGCTGTAATGCAGTCAGACAAGTGCCATTCACCTGGCAACCGCCAAACCCAGAATCGTCTATCGGATTGCCAGATGGAGAAGCATGATTCGTCACTCTAAAGAACACGTCTCCACTGCTCTAGAGTCCAGTGGCGGCGCTTTGCACCACTGCATTCCACGCTTTGCATTGCGCTTGTTGATGTAAAGCTTGGATGCAGCTGCTTGGCCATGGATACCCATTCCATGAAGCTCTCTACGCTGTTCTTGAGCTAATCTGAAGGCCACATGAAGTTTGGAGGTCTGTAGCAATTGACTCTGCAGAAAGTTGGCGACCTCTGCGCACTATGTGCCTCAGCATCCGCTGACCGCTCTGTCATTTTACGTAGCCGACCACTTCATGGCTGAGATGCTGTCAATCTCAATCACTTCCACTTTGTTATAATAACACAGTTGTCTGTGGAATATTTAGTAGTGAGGAAATTTCACGATTGGACTGGTGCACAGGTGGGGTCCGATCACGGTACCACGCTGGAATTCACTGAGCTCCTGACAGCGACTCATTCTTTCACTAATGTCTGTAGAAGCAGTCTGCAGGCCTAGGTGCTTGGTTTCACACCTGTGGCCATGGAATTGATAGGAACATCTGAATTCAATGATTTGGATGAATGAGTGAATACCTTTGGATATACAGTGTAACTGACTCATAGAAATGCTTCAGTTTTGTATGCTTTTCTAATTGTGATCTAGAAATCTGTGATCTAGATCTACTCCTCTTAACTTTTCTTTATTTGAAAAAGAAGAAAATTCCACCTTTTAGCCATATCTGATCTGATCCATTAGAAAAATGACTTCATATTGGTACTCAAAGAATTTATGGACCAAAACAAATTTAACATTACAAAAAATACAAAAACAACAACAGTCATGTTACATAATTTTTTATATTTATAGTAAAAAGCATATATAAAATATCTAGCATTTTAGAAAAGCTAAGGAGGACCTGAGTGAGAGCACCCACCTTATAATGACCTCTGAGTGACTCCTCAGTAGTGGTACTGCGGTTTCAGACGGTCAGGAAGTGGTGGGCTGTGGAGTTTAAAGGTAATTACTGACCACTGGCTGGGTTTATATATAACTTAGTGAAGTCAGGCACTATTATAACATGCACCTGCTTTTAATGTGAATTCCCAGCAGTGTGTGTGTGTGTGTGTGTGTGTGTGTGTGTGTGTGTGTGTGTGTGTGTGCGCGCGCGCACTTCTCTGTTTGTACAGCTGGGAAAACGACAGGAGTGTGTCAGGTGAAGGCCTTGGATGGTCCAGCCCAGAGTGACTGTTTGAGGGTGTGTGTGTGTGTTGCTTTTTCCCTTCAAACATCCTCTTTCCTGTCTGGACTAAAGCGTCACGGCCGCAAAGACAGCCAACATACTGCTCGGGTTTACTCACACACACACACACACACACACACACACACACACACACACACAGCAGAAACGAGAGACTCTTGAGCCGAACTGTTTAATAACCTGTAGACGAGACAGCGAGAGAGAGCGAGAGAGCGAGTGAAAGTGAGAGATCTAAAGAGAATATAATGGAGTTTTTAATATTTAAATTCTGTGTATAATATTGAAACAGCAGTGAAAAATTCTAACATTCAAAGCAGTACACCACTGCTAATCTGAGAGAGAGAGAGAGAGAGAGAGAGAGAGAATGAGAGAGGAAGGAGAGTTATTTTCAATTTTTAGATCTGTAATTAAACCCATCATAAAAGTGCATCGTAGAAACATCTCCCTCTCTCTCTCTCTCTCTCTCTCTCTCTCTCACTCACTCACTCTCCCTCTGTCTCCCTCTGTTTTTTTTTATTTTTTTTGGCCTTCAACAAACTTGCAACTGATATCTCACTTGGCTGATTCTGATTCTCATTCTTATTTTTATTCTGATTCAGATTCTTATTTGTATTCTGATTCAGATTCTTATTTGTATTCTGATTCTTTTTCTTATTTTGATTCTTGTTCTTATTTTGATTCTTATTCTGATTGTGATACTGATTCAGATTTTGATTTGGAGTCTGATTCTTTTTCTCATTCTCACTTTTTCTAATTCTGATTGTAATTCTGATACAAAATCTTATTAATTTATTCTGATTCAGATTTTGATCCTGATTTTCATAATTATTTTAATTTGGATTCATTTTTTTAATTCTGATTCTTTTACTGTATTTCATTTTGATCCTGAAATCGATTTTGATTTTAATGAAGATTCATATCTCTCCTGTGTCTGTGTTGGTGGTCAGAGTGCTGATCTCAGTCTGTACACAGTGGCCTTTGTGCGTAATCAAAACATGAAACTAGGAGTGTTTTTGCTCGGAGGGGAAGCGTGCCTGCATGCTGCGCTCACAGTCTGGAGCAGGAGACGGAGTCTGTGGTTATCCATCTTCAATCTCCAAACCCACCACTTTATTCACTGTGACGCTTTAATGGCTTCAGATTTGGGCTTGTTCAGATTTGGGCTTGTTAATTAGCAATGTGGGTAGAAGGCAGTAATGAGGTTTTATTCCATTTGTTGGTTATTTAAAGTGATACCGTGGTCATAAATCTGACCCCCCCATACTCAAATGTAGTTGATCAGCCAAGACATGTTGGATTTCTGAAGTTTACGTCTTTCTTTTTAACACTGGAGTTATGAGGCTAATGTGGCTAACAAATAATGGAAGCTTATACCCCACCAATTAGCATTTATTGTTTTATTTATGGGAAAAACCCTGTGTATTTTTTTTCCACTCCAATTTGGCATTGAATGTTAAATGTGAGACCATTTTTTCTTATCTTTGCTGGAAGTGAGAGCTATCAGTGACCCAACTGCACTTTTACCTGACACTCGTGTGTGTGTGTGTGTGTGTGTGTGTGTGTGTGTGTGTGTGTGTGTGTGTGTGTGCTGCTCTCATATGAATGAGCTACAGCCTCTGTGGATCACTCACTTCTCACCGCCGATAAGAGCAGGGGCTTTGATCTTGTTGCCCAAGGCCAAACACACACACACACACACGCACATATTCGAACACAGCCGGTCTAACAACACAAAAACTCTCAGCTACAGTCGAAGGTTCCCATGTTGAGCGCCAGTATGAGCACTGTTACGCAACAACTCTGTGTGTGAGAGAGTTATGGGTGAACTGTGCTTCCTCCTGAAGTTCAATCTGACCTGATCCTCGTCTGCTTGTTCCCACAATCCTGCTTACAGGAAATCACAAATCTCCAGCCCTGCAGACAAAATGAGAGAATAGAATTGCAAGAAAACCTCACGTCTGTCATATTTTTAAAATGTATTTACTTATTATTATTATTATTATTGCTTAATGTTGCTCCAATACCAGTTATTATGACTGCTTCAATAGTGTGTTGTGCTCTTCTGAATGCCAGACTACACGTTTGTATAATCTCCTAAGAATAACACTGACCAATAGAATGAGGTGCTCAGGATCAGCTGCACTTGAGCCGAAGGTCTCCATGCCCAATGCCGAGCATCAGCTGGAGGAGCATAAAACCACTAGGATTAAGCTGAGGGGTGGAACAATGGAACCGTTTTGTCTGGAGTGATGGAGCTCCATCTAATAGAATCTAGTATATGGATGATGCTACCAAAATTGTTCAAAACAGCCTTTTAATTGAGTTGGATTTTAGGCCACAGTCCTTTTGCTTTGAGTGACGGTATGTCTTAAATATGTTTATTTTATTAAAACACATGAACATTTCATTTTGATGTTACCAAAACAATCATAGTACAATTCTTAATGTTACATTAAAAATTGATTTTCAGACTTTGGGACATATTTACTACAAAACAATGAGAACTAACTGCTCACCATGCAGCCATGAGGGACAGGGATGCAGTCTCCCTTCCTGCTCTAAAATGCAGTGGTGCGGCTAAAATAAGGCTCCACTTCTGGATTAAAATGGTAGTTGTTTTTTTTAATTATTATTATTTAAAAATTAAACTCATGATAAATCTAAGTCAAATGACTTTAAAACAGCTAAAGCTCTTTTAGTTCAGATTTAGTTCAGGTTAGGGTATAGGACAGCCACCTCTAGTACACTATAAATAAAGATTTTATATGTAATATCCATCCATTTTCTAAGCCGCTTCTCCGTCAGGGTCGTGGGGGGAAGCTGGAGCCTATCCCAGCAGTCATCGGGCGGAAGGCAGAATACACCCTGGACAGGTCGCCAGTCCATCGCAGGGCAGACAGACAAACACAGACAGTCACTCACACCTAGGGGTAATTTAGCACGTCCAATTGGCCTGACTGCATGTCTTTGGACTGTGGGATGAAACCGGAGAACCCGGAGGAAACCCACGCAGACACGGGGAGAACATGCAAACTCCACACAGAGAGGACCCTGGTCACCCGGCCGGGGAATTGAACCCAGGCCCTCCTCACTGTGAGGCGACAGCGCTACCCACCACGCCACCGTACTGCCCTATATGTAATATATGTAGTTTAATATCTTAGATGCCTTAGATTTAAATAGATTGCAATATCCAGTGGTTTAGTGCAATGAGGAAATTTTTTGGGGTAAATTCAGCTGGGCTGCAGTAGTGGTGTAGGCTAGCTATCAACAGTACAGCAGTTGAAGACGGTGAACACCCTGCTTAGCAATCAAATATTTATGCCTAAATTCCTTGATTACACATATAAAATAAAGATCATATGAAGCTATTAACTCCATCTAAATGTGATAAACTGAGTGCACTATAGTTTCTCAATAGATTGAATGCAAAGCTTGTCCAACCCCACAACAGTAGCTGCTAAAGAACACATTTATGGAGGAGGTGTTCTTTCCAGGGAGCACTCTCATGATATATAGACTTTATAGCCTGATTGGTAGCACTTTGTGCCTAGATTTTGTAACAAAAGAGCATTAATATAGATTTGTGAGCAATTTCACCACTTTCCTCTAAAACTGCTACTTCTTCTGTGGAATTTAATTGGCCTGTGCAGGCAGTTAAAAACATAAATGCCCTAAACAGCCCTGACCTGGGGCAGATACAGCCTCCTCAAGGTTTTGCGTAATTTTACTTCAAAGCATCTGTACAGACTTTGATGAAATGTGAACTACTGTTGCAGTTGTCAGGTTCTGGAGGGGTGTGTGTGTGTGTGTGTGTGTGTGTATGTGTGTGTGTGTGTGTGTGTGTGTGTGTGTGTGTGTGTGAGTGACTCTTTTTTTTGCCAGCTGAGCAAAAATCTCAGGGCCAGATGTACACAGGGGTGCAGGCACAGCTCAGAATGTGGCTTATGCACCCACAATGTGCTTGAATTTAACAGTCAATGTACTGAAAACTGCAGCTCATCACAAAAACTGTGAGTAGCCCCACCCACTAACCGCTTTCTCATGAGGTGAAGAAATGCTTTCTCACCAGAACATTCTGCAGGGCTGTAATTCTACTCAGGTAGAGAAAATTTAGAAAAGTCACACGTACCTCTGGCGTAGAGTGTTTTAACAGTGTTATTCTGTTGGTAAATAATCCATGAGCATGTGTTTGAGGCCCTGTCTACATCTGCTTGCTTTATCTACTTTCATTGTTAATGGAAGTCTCTAAATAACACATCTTTGAGGCACTAATGCAAATTTACACCTGGTTTTAAAAGGGGATAACAAGATAATTGATGCAAAACTGGCTGCCACTAGCAGCTTAGACTTTACTTAATTGAGTGGAATATGTTTCTATATAGGACAGGGTTAGTCTTTGCATTAGGCAAAGGCAGCCAAATACAAATTAGATAATACTGTCTGTGTTGATGTTAAATAACCTATGGTGAAATGTATATACATTATAAAACATCTGTAATTTGTGGTTGTAGCAAGTGTTTTCAGTAATGCCATGGCAGCCCTACTACTCACTCATGGTTATAATGCACTATTCCATGTTGTTATGTGGTGGCACAACTGTAACCAGGAATCTACATTATGGAGTGTTGAGGGACAGTCAGGACAAGTCAGATGAAGTTACCCAAATGTAGCAATGATGCTCTGTAACTAATGTTACTCTTACTACATTAGCAGATGTATCATATTTCTTAAAACAAGCAAAGTTATCTGCCAATATGATAAGATAATTTCCTTTAATAAAATTATATGAAATAAAAATGTAAAAAAATGTAAAAAAATGTCTAGAAGTTAAGATATAGTTAAACAGTTTTATAATATTCTTACAAGTTGATAAATATCTGATATTTACTAGATTTAAAATGATTTCACTTGCCAAGTTATTTTTGCAGTATAGATGGTTGTGCCACTTGGAAACCCAGAGCTTTGACTAATTAATAAATGTGTATCCAGGGGCCCCATTCCTGTCTTTTGCCTGAATCTGCCCTGATATGGAGTGTTTGTTTTGTGTGGCCTTCTCTCAAATACATGCTCATTTAGTACATTTCCGTGGACATGGGTTAAAAGCATGGGCAATATTTGATCACATGGTGCCAGAAACTGGAGTAAAAGGCTCAGTACATCTGGCCTTTTTTCATACTTTTGTGTGTGTGTGTGTGTGTGTGTATAGCTGTGTTTTGCCACCATGTATGTTGTTAAGCTTTCATCCTTTCAGTGAGTGACTGTGCATGATGTGTCTTTACTTTTGGTGTATGTGTAATGGTTGTATGAGTGTGTATGAGTGTGACTGTGTGTTTGCGAGTGTGTGTATATGTGTGTGAGTGAGTGTGTATATGTGAGTGTGTGTGTATGTGTGTGTGAGTATGCTACCCTTATTCTCTGAAGTGTGTTCCAGGAAAGTCATGGTTGCTAAATCCACCTGCAGCCACTTAAATACAACAAAGCCACCGTCCATACCTGTCAAAGTGTGTGCGTGTGTGTGTGTGTGTGAGAGAGAGAGAGAGAGAGAGAGAGTGTGTGTGTGTGTGTGTGTGAACAAGGTTTATGTTACATTGTGGGGGCTGGAACCTGTTAAAGCAGCGTTGTGGTCCTCACAATGTTAATCATTAAATTTCAAGGTGATAGTAAGGTTAACATTATGGTTAGGTTAGGGTTTAGGGTAAGGGCTAAGGCACAGGTAAGGTTTGGGGTTAGGCTAGTAGTAGTTCTTGTTAAGTTTTAGGTAAGTCTCCAGGAAATTAATGGAAGTCTATGCAATGGCCCAACAATTGACAGAAACAAGATTATGTGTATGTTTGCACGTGAATGCATGTGTATGTGCAAATTCCTGTGTGTAAACATTTGTCTTTGTCTGCAGGCTTGCAGTGTGTAGCTGTTTATCTATCTGGCTGTTTTATAAGAAACCCTTCACTTGTAGCTGCCTCTTGCTGGTGTACAGTTAGAGACTGTATCTGCCAATGCGCAGTTTATGTTGGTAATCCTTTTGCCCTTTACCAGTGGTCACTTTCTGACCACAGAGCTGCTGTTGGATGGATATTTTTGGGTGGTAGTCCACTGTAAACCTAGCAGTGACACTGACACTGTTGTGTGTAAAAATTTGCCGAACACTGCTGTGTCTGATATGACAGAACAACAGGTTGTCTTGATTTTGCACAGTACAGCATACAGTGGACCTATAAGATAGGTGGGGTCTATAAAGTGGACAGAGCATGGTAGCATAAGGAAAGGGATTCTAGTGGACAGTGAATGGACAAACAAGGCTTTTTCCCATTATCCTCTGCTCCCTGCAGAGTCGTGTGCTCATCCTCCTGTGGAAGAAGAGTGTGTGTAGGAGTAAGTGAAGTTGGTTTGTGTGTGCAGCTGAGGGTCGTGTGAACGGGTGCACAGAGCGCAGGGGGGATTTCACAGAGGAAGCAGTTTGGCAGAACAGTGCTGGAACGCTAATACATGTTGCACCAGAGAATCTACTGAGGATTATTTCTCACAATAAAGTTGTGGTAATAATTCTAGTATGGGCTAAGTACTGGTTCTGAATGAGTTCAGGGCAGTTTTTCTAGGGGTTTGGAACTGATTCTGTATTGATTTTGTATAGATTATATATGTGATAAACCCCTTAAAATCCTAGGCTTATTACATACTTAGGCTTCTTATTCAGTTACTACAGGGAATTTATTGCAATCTGGCTGAGCTATTCTTAGGTTACAGAAGTGTGTAATAAAACTTTGGGTCCACCGGTGGGCCCTGGCTATTTAAGGGGTTAATACCAATTCTGTAAGGATTAAGTAGTGATTCTGTATGGGTTTAGTTTCTTGACTTTGTACTAATTTAGTACTGATTAAATATAGATTTATGACTGATTTAGTAATTGTTTAATGTATGGATTTAGTACTGGTTCGGTATGGGTTTAGTGCCGATTCAGTATGTGGTTAGTGCTGATTCTGTTTGAGTTTAGTATTGGATTTATATGAAATTTTTATTGAACCTATATGGGTTTAGTAGTGGTTTTGTATGTGTGCAGTACTGATTCTGCATGGGTTTAGGACTCACTCTGTTTTGGTTCAGTAACTTTTCTGTTGGGTTTAGTTCTGATCCTGTATGAATTTTGCACCTGATCAGTATAGGTTTAATACTGTTTCTTTATAGGTTCAACACCAACTCTGTCAACTCTGTGTGGATGTCATACTGATTCTGTATAGGTTTAGTACTGATTCTGTGTGAGTATAGTACTGATTCTGTATGGGTTTAGTACTTGTTCTGTGTGGGTGTACCCCACTCGGATCTCTATGAGTTTAGTACTGGACCTGTATGGGTTTACAGTTTCCATTCAGTGCTGTTACCATGACAATTTTTCCTGAGTGCTGAACCAACAAGGGGCACGTGTGTGTGTGTGTGTGTGTCCTCCTTTTGTTGGCACAAGCTAGCTGAATTATGATTAATAAATGTGAATTATGATTAAAGAAACTAAACGTGAGACAGAGCTACTGGGATCATACAGAGGGAAGTGCTAGGAGACACACCAGAAATTAATGGTAGAGGTCCATCAAAGATGGCAAGAACATGCTGTCAGATATAGATTTAGTGTGTTAATTATGTTAAAATATTAGACATAGATACACATGTAGACCATAGTCAAACGAGTGGAAATCTGCAATTGTAATTGTACAGCAAGTGTACATCCAGAAACAGGTTCAGGATTGAAAACAAATAAGAATCAAGGAACATATTCCGCTCTGAACATCTACAGTCAGCTCATTAAGATGGCACCCAGCTCAGAATCACACTCTGCATCATCATATCAGCACACACCCACACTGTCTCAGCACCATTCACTCCTCAGCACTCATTTCCTCCTGCCAAACACACACACACACACACACACACACACACACACACACACACACACACACACAGCTGCTCGTCAGGGAGGAAGTCCGCTCTTGGTTGCTGTAGTGACAGGGCACAAGGCCCTACTAATCCACTGACACACTGAACTGATTACATCTGCTGCTCTGAATTCAATTAGTCATGGCTGCCGCGTGGAGATAAGCTGTTCTCTCACAACCTCATAAAACAGAATGTGCATGAATGAGTGTGTGTGTGCTTGTGTGTGCATTCCTGTTAATGTATGTTTTTCTTTGCTTATCTAAATGAGCGATTGTGTGTATGTTTATGGACAAAAGTATTGGGACACGTACACAGGAGCTTGAATGAGATCCAATTATAAATCCATAGAAGTTGGTCCCCCCTTTGCATCCATAACAGCTTCCACTCTTCTGGAAAGCAGATTTTGGAGTGTGTCTGTGGGCATTTTTGTCCATTCATCCAGAAGAGCGTTTGTGAAGTCAGACACTGATGTTGGATGACAGGATCTCTTCTAGTTCATCCCAGAGGTGTTTGATGGGGTTGAGGTCAGGGCTCTGTGAGGGCCAGTCAAGTTCTTCCACACCAAACTAACCCAACCATGACTTTATGGAACTTGCTTTGTGCACTGGGGCTCAGTTATGCTGGAACAGAAAAGGTTCTTCCACCAACTGTTCCCGTAATGTCGGAAGGATGGAATTGTCTTTGTGTGCTGAAGCATAAAGTTTTCCCTTCACTGGAACTAAGGGGCCTAGACCGACCCCGTTGCATTATCCCTCCTCCACCAAACTTTACATTTGGCACATTGCAGTCAAGCAGGTAATGATCTCCTGGCATTCGCCAAAACAAGACTCGTGTATCAGATTGCCAGATAGAGATGTATGATTCGTCATTCCACAGAATACGTTTCCACTGCTCCAGAGTCCAGTGGCAGCATGCTTTACACCCACACTCCTCTTCTCATGATCCAAGTAATCCCAAACACATTCAGTGATGTTGAGGTCTGGACTCTGGGCGGTTCATTATTCTAAAACACCAGCAGCTACTTCGTTTGATTTGCTGGTCATGTCATGCAGAGGTAATGGTGTCCTTAGCTGGTTGTCCCACTGGAGAACTCAATTTGAGGCACCCTGTTGAACTATATCACAGTAATAATAAGTAAACAGCAATAAAATATCACAGTTGAACTATATTCACAGTAACTTAATACTTATGCAACTACAGCAGCATTTACTTTTTTTTTATTATATTGTGCAAACTTTCACCTAATGTTAATGATAGCAACACTTTATTGAGATGAGCTCGGAGTTTGTGCTGTCTGACATTGTTTTGTTTCTAGTGCTAATTCGTCATGCCACTCATTTAGTTTTCCAGTGCGTTTTTAGTCTGACCCGCTTATATTTACATGTCATCTCGGGACTCTGTGTGGTTATAATTGTCAGCTTGTTTTCTTTCTCCATTTCTTTCTCTCTCTCTCCGTCTCTTTGCTGATGAAGTCCCCAGTGTGCTGTATCTTCCCACAAATACCAGCTGCTGTCAGTGTGAATAAACTCACACTAACTCATCTTCTCCTTCTATCTGTTTAGAATTTCTCCATATTTAATTACACACAGATTCACTCATGTTTCTCCCATTTTCTTCCATTTCACGTGAGAAACTTCTGACTGTTGCAATTCAGCTCTATTAGTGATAAATATATGATCTTTTCTAACCTTGTAATCAGCAATAGCAACAAGATATTTGTGGCCGTTTGTGAAAGAGTTAGCAAAGTAGGCTTCTCTTCTCTTCTCTTCTCTTCTCTTCTCTTCTCTTCTCTTCTCTTCTCTTCTCTTCTCTTCTGATTGTTGCTAATCAGGGTTTGTGTGTGTGGTGCAGGTATGTGAACTGTCTGATTGTTAGATGAATGGGGTCAGAGGTCAGCAGTGTGAGATAAGAGTGTGTTTGCAGTGAGAGTCTGACCCAAGGACACAGCCAGCCTGGGTGACTGACCTCAGTGTGAGGTGTGGGAACCAACAAGGCACAAACGCACACACACACACACACACACACACACACACACACACACACACACACACACACACACACACACACATACACACACACACTAGTGATCATGTACATGTTAAGAATGTTCTTGTTCACGTTCATGTATTTCTCTCTTTAGCTGTGATATGGATCCTGAGTGTGTGTGTGTGTGTGTGTGTGTGTGTGTGTGTGTGTGTGTGTGTGGGTGGGTGGGTGTGTGTGGGTGTGTGCGCGACGGCGAGACAATAGTCCAGGTGTTGTGTGCCTGGCTGACGGTGTGTGTGAGCTGTAGTGGAGTGTATTATTTTACTGAAGAAGCCCCCGGGGAGGCTCCTAAAGCTCAGGAGAACACCCACACACTGACAGAGTGAGAAGATGAGGGGCTTACAGAGAGAAAGAATGCTTTGTGTGTTATTAAAGGGGGTAGTATAGATCAGGGGTTCCCAAACCTTTTCAAGCCAGGTCCCACAGCATCTTTACTGGCTTTTTTTACAGGGCTGTTCCTCTATGCTGACTTCTAAAGAAGAGTTTATGCATATACCCACTATTTATTCATTTTTTAAATTTCAAAACAACCCACAAGTCAGAGAGAAGAAAAACGGCACAAAGTTTCAAGAAGCACAGTGTAATTAGTCATTTTGATTGGATCATTTTTCTCTGTTTCTACGAATATTACCACGGAATATCACCATGGAGTACTACTGTGTCTGAGTCTCCTGCAGTCAGTCAGAGAAAACTCTGTGTGATGTGTTAGTCTAGCATACTTATAGCACAGCATGTTAACCAGGGTTAGGTTTGGTAACAGCTATTGCTCAATAGTACTGTTCTTTCACTCTAAACATGCATATGAAGCATTTTGTGGATTTGTCTGTATGTAACTCACAGTAGCAAAATAGAACGTCAAAGCTTTGAGCATGGCTTCCCTCCCATCATTGTTTGTGTGATACTCGTGCCTGACCATACTTGCCACACATGGCTGGTATAAAAGGCCACATGGACTGTTTCCCTCTTAGGATCTGCAGTATGCTTCATTTAGCTCTGCTGTCGTGGAAAAACCAACCAAAAAATAGAAATCACTGTCCAGCCGACAATTGCTTAAAAAATTATCAGCATAGGGCAAATGTGTTCTAAACATATGTAGCGCAGCATCAGTATCTCCTATCAGTATATGTTTATGGACATGCTGATGGGGTGCAGAAAGCAGCATCTGTTAACATTAGTATTGCCACACTGAAGTTCCTCTCATTACTGCTGCTACTCAGAAGTGCTTAAAGGGGAATTCCAATGACAGTGCTTGATCGAATCATTAAAATGTAAATAAAGTCATTCAGAGTGGTTTGATATGAAATGCTCCTAGCTTCTATAGAAACTAATCAAGTCAGAATTCTTCACACTGGTGGTGATAGGAACCAGACATCTAAAGAGTTTATTATTTCTAAAAGCTCCCTCCCTCACATACGATGAATATGCTGCCTCATGTCTGAGACACTGTTTTTCAGTAGTTTCAAGTTAAAGCTTTCGCCTGGAAAGCATTTTTCATTCATGGTAGTTTTGGATAGTAGGCAAAATAGCTATATTTGTGTTTTAGACATTGTGACCCCTGGTTCCTATAAACACCATTGTTAAGAAATCAGAGTCCGTAAGTCGTTCTATAGTGAACTATTTCATGTGAAACATCTCAGAATGAGCTTGTTTATATGTAGATGGAGCTATGAAGAGATTTTGAAAAAATGATGGGATTCTGAATGAATACACTTCAGGCAAACTTAACAACTCAATCCTATGCATTCCTCTCATCATCCATGTTATGCACTTTACAAATCCTACTTAGGAAATGTAAGCTTGCTGCCTAACAACACCCTGAGACTTGGGGCAACACAGTGTCACCAGCAGAGCAGTGGGGGCTTAAGGGCCTTGCCCAAAGGCACATCCAGGTACACACATTCAATCCTGGGATATGAACCCACAGCTCTCCAGTTGCTGGCTACCAGCACTGCCTCTCCTACCAACAAATAAAGCAGCTACAATTATGAGAAAAAGACTCCAGGCTCCATGAGAAAGAGAGGGAGAGAGAACAAGAGAGAAAATGAGGAGAATGCACAAACATACTGCATAAAAATCATTCATTAGACAACACACCTGAGCCTGATGTTGCACATGAATCTGAGCACTTTATCAGGCAGTGTCAGGCTCCGGTCAGGAAGCAGATCTTTATCCTCACACTGTGAGCCACAGTTTGAAAACCACTGATAGAGTGATTGTGGGTGAAGAAGGTTATGATGAATATGATTTGATGCTTGTAAAGGATAAATTTTGTAAAAGATGCACATTATTTAGGTATTAAGAGTAAGACTTGATGCAACTTTGCATGTGTTTGACGTGTAGGAGTATGCGAGGTTGTGTGTGTGTGTGTGTGTGTGTGTGTGTGTGTGTGTGTGTGTGTGTGTGTGTGTGTAACAGGGCATTCCCCCATGGCAGTAGAGGATATTTTTTCTGCCCGTTGGGGAGAATTACAGCCTGAGCCACAGATTCAGCCCTGCTGGATGCTTCAGATTTCAAATGAGCATTTAAAACCTTCACTTCAGCCGCCTGGATCATTTACAAAGCATTCCATGCACACACACGCGCATACACGCACTTTTATCGGTCACTATGACTCACTGCTGTCACTGCACGCTGTTTGGAGGGGAAAAGCTGCTGTCCACACTCTGTGTGTGTGTTTACACGGCCGGAGTGAAGCGTTTTTTGGTTTTGGCTGTAATTAGTGGTTTCTCTCTCTTCGAAAAATCATCATGCTCTTAAAAGTTCCTCTTTTTTCTTTTTCTTTTTTTCCTTTCCTTTTTTCTGCTCTTTGCTTTCAAAGCAGCCAGGGTTTGACTCTGTTGAATGAGTTTAGAGTATCTGAAATACATGCTACAAAAACCTCCAAAAGAGAGAAAGAGGGAAAGAAAGAAAGGGAGGAAAAAAGAGGAGGGATGACAAAAACATGTTCCAACAAAACAATTCATACGTAACATTTTGGAAAGATTCTGAGAAATGTTCACTTCCATGTCTAGTTCAGGTTCAGTTCTAGATAAAGAATCACACAGTCTCTCACTTTCTTTTTTCACTATCTGTTTCCCACTCTGTCTCTCTGTCTCTGTTACATTCCTATTACAGTATTATGTTATTGTTACAGTGCTATAATGGCAGTTACAGGGTTACAGTATTGTTACAGTGCTATAATGGCTGTTACAGCATTACATTATTGTTACAGTTTTATAATGACTGTTACAGAGCTACATTACTGTTAGTGTTATAATGGCAGTTACAGGGTTACATTATTGTTACAGCATTATAACGGCAGTTACAGGGTTACAGTATTGTTACAGTGCTATAATGGCTGTTACAGCATTACATTATTGTTACAGTTTTATAATGGCTGTTAAGTGTTACATTACTGTTAGTGTTATAATGGCAGTTACAGGGTTACAGTATTGTTACAGTGCTATAATGGCTGTTAAGTGTTACATTATTGTTAGTGTTATAATGGCCATTACAGTGTTACATTATTGTTACAGTGTTATAATGGCTGTTACAGGGTCACATTGTTACAGTGTTATAATGGCTATTACAGTGTTACAGTATTTTTTACAGTCTTATAATGGCTGTTACAATGTTACATTATTGCCAATACTGCCAAATTAACATAAATAGTATGATAGAAACCAGAGTCTCATTCTTTGACTTGTTACAGAGTGAAATTACTGTTACAATGTTATAGTACTTTTGCAGTGTGATATTTCTTTTACATGGTTAAAATACTGTACATTAATGTTAGAGTGCAGTACTGTTGCAGTGTTACAATATTGCTACAATGCAATTTTACTGTTACAGTATTACAATGACTGTTAGATTACCATGGTGACAAGGGCTTTTCTTGTCTTACATTATTACACAGCAAACAATATACACCTAAATAGGAGAAAGACCGCAAAACATTAATATCAACTTGACAATCAAAAGTATTTTACCAGATTATTAATCATAATAAACAAAGAAAGAGTTGAGATGGTATGTTAGAAACCACAGTGTGCGATAGGGACCTTGAAGGAAGAAAGGAGAGAGAGGAAGACGAGTGAGCTGGAAAATCAATTGCTGTGGAAGCTCATGTATCACTGGAGAAAAAGAAAGAAAGAGAGAGAGAGAGAGGGGGGGGGGGGGGGGGGGGGGGGGGGGTTGGATGAGACAGCTTTAATATTGTATTGTGTCACCAGACAGATTCTCCACATGATTCTCTCATCAGCTTCACCCAGACACCCACTCCCTTTTTTTTCTTTCCTCTCTCTCTCTCTCTCTGTCCCTCCCTTTCTCACTACCTGCTTTCTGTTTCTTTCTCTTCCTCTCTCTACCTGCTTTCTCTCTCTCTCTCTTTCCCTCTCCCTCTCTCACTACCTACTTTCTCTCTTCCTCTCTCTACCTGCTTTCTCTCTCTCTCTCTCTCTCTTTCTCTCTCTACCTGCTTTCTCTCTCTCTCTATCTCTCTCTCTCTTTCTCTCTCTACCTGCTTTCTCTCTCTCTCCCTCTTTCTTTCTCTCTCTCTCTTCTCTCCCTCTCTCTCTCACTACCTGCTTTCTCTTTCTCTCTCTACCTGCTTTCTCTCTCTCTCCCTCTCTCTCTTTCTCTCTCTCTCCCTCCCTCTCTCACTACCTGCTTTCTCTCTCTCTCTTTCTCTCTCTCCCTCTCTTTCTTTCTCTCTCTCTCACTACCTGCTTTCTCTCTTTCTTTCTCTTTCTCTCTCTACCTGCTTTCTCTCTCTCTCCCTCTCTTTCTTTCTCTCTCTCTCTCTCCCTCCCTCTCTCACTACCTGCTTTCTCTCTCTCTCTTTCTCTCTCTCCCTCTCTTTCTCTTTCTCTCTCTCTCACTACCTGCTTTCTCTCTTTCTTTCTCTTTCTCTCTCTACCTGCTTTCTCTCTCTCTCTCTCTTTATCTCTCTCTCTCTTTCTACTTCTGGCTCTCTTTCTGCCTCTTTTGATTAAAATGCACCTGCTGAACTACAGCTCCTATCATCCCCACTGTGGAACTCTCATAAGTAAATGCTTGTGGACACCTGGCTTTACAAAGTGTTTTATACCAAAAAGCAGTTTTAAATAACTTATTACATTGAAATCTGTTGAGACCATGCTACATTTACTCATACTGTAAAATTGTTATGATTTCCAAAACACTTAGTGACACCATAACGCTGAAGTCAGCTTTCAACATTTCCTGCCTTTTTGTTTCTGTTCAGTGATGAGAGATTATAGGGACATGTTTAAGATAATACTAGTATTAATTATTATAACTATAATTTCAGACTATAATTTGCAGTCAAAACAAAAAAAATCTCTGAATCACTAACTTACACATTTTTAAGTCTGATCCAAAAGAAATGAGAATCAAAATGAACAAATTTGAGAAACAATGTAACAAATTACCCTGAAAGCTCCTGACAGGCAGTGTATTTCTGACAGAATAAAGCAGCTTCTTTTTAAAACTCCAGAGTCAGTTCACCTATAAATTTCTGCCTTCCTCGGTGCCCAACAGTCTGTTTATGGGGGAAACCTCTGAAGCTGGACTTGCCTTGATGTTTCACATATGTAGACAAGATTTAAAGCTGGAATGCCAACTCAGTGTGAAAGGAAGGGCAGGTGGAGTGAAGCAGCAGGAGATTTCAGACAGAAAAAGAAAGCTTTAAAGTCCAATGAAGCCAACGAAATGCTCTCCTAATTCATTCAGCTTGTCAGTTATTTTTCTGGCTTGTTATAAAGCCAAGTGGAAATATTGGTGTTTGGTAATATATGTTGTTATATGCTGGAGTATGATGGTGTTTGTGGAGTATGTTGGTGGAGAATGTTGATGTTTGGTAATGTATGTTGTTATTTGATGGAGAATGATGATGTTTGGTGGAATGTTGGTGGAGAATGTTAATGTTTCATGGAGAATGATGATGTTGGTGGAGTATGTTGGTGGACAATGTTGATGTTTGGTAATGTATGTTGTTATTTGCTGGAGAATGATGATGTTTGGTGGAATGATGGTGGAGAATGTTAATGTTTCATGGAGAATGATGATGTTGGTGGAGTATGTTGGTGGACAATGTTGATGTTTGGTAATGTATGTTGTTACTTGCTGGAGAATGATGATGTTTGGTGGAATGTTGGTGGAGAATGATGATGTTTGGTGGAATGTTGGTGGAGAATGATGATGTTTGGTGGAGTATATTGGTATTTGCTGGAGAATGATATTTGGTGAAAATGCTGGTGGAGAATGATTCCACAAACCTGAGTTATAGCTTTAGTCTTGTTCATTTCAGCCGGGATTTGATGCTGTGTGGATCAGACTGTAAGGAGAACTTATTGCTACATCGTCAACCTGGAAACTCTCCATTTCTTCACTCTTTGAAATTGGCACAGCATACATCAAAGAATCAATAAATCATAATTCACATCTAAATTGAAATATTTTCCTCTTTTTATAAGCCATATGCACTCCTTATCCCATATGCAGCAGGGCTTGTCTGAGCGCTTGTCTTGTTTACATCTTTCTTTTTTCTGTGTTTTGATGTCAAAAAAATTACAAAAACATGACAAAAATATAAAAGATCTTTTAAAACAAGACTATACATATAACTTTTCATCAAATTCAAATACAAATACACTGCTTAAAAAAATAAAGGGAACACTTAAACAACACAATATAACTCCAAGTAAATCAAACATCTGTGAAATCAAACTGTCCACTTAGGAAGCAACACTGATTGACAATCAGTTTCACATGCTGTTGTGCAAATGGAATAGACAACAGGTGGAAATTATTGGCAATTAGCAAGACACACTCAATAAAGGAGTGGTTCTGCAGGTGGGGACCACAGGCCACTTCTCAGTACCGATGCTTTCTGGCTGATGTTTTGGTCACTTTTGAATATTGGTGGTGCTTTCACACTCGTGGTAGCATGAGACGGACTCTACAACCCACACAAGTGGCTCAGGTAGTGCAGCTCATCCAGGATGGCACATCAATGCGAGCTGTGGCAAGAAGGTTTGCTGTGTCTGTCAGCGTAGTGTCCAGAGCCTGGAGGCGCTACCAGGAGACAGGCCAGTACACCAGGAGACGTGGAGAAGGCCATAGGAGGGCAACAACCCAGCAGCAGGACCGCTACCTCCGCCTTTGTGCAAGGAGGGACAGGAGGAGCACTGCCAGAGCCCTGCAAAATGATCTCCAGCAGGCCACAAATGTGCATGTGTCTGGTTAGAAACTGACTCCATGAGGATGGTATGAGGGCCCGACGTCCACAGATGGGGGTTGTGCTCACAGCCCAACAACGTGCAGGACGCTTGGCATTTGCCAGAGAACACCAAGATTGGCAGATTCGCCACTGGCGCCCTGTGCTCTTCACAGATGAAAGCAGGTTCACACTGAGCACATGTGACAGACGTGACAGAGTCTGGAGACGCCGTGGAGAGCGATCTGCTGCCTGCAACATCCTTCAGCATGAGGGACCATATGCTGGTGCGGTTGGCCCTGGGTTCCTCCTAATGCAGGACAATGCTAGACCTCATGTGGCTGGAGTGTGTCAGCAGTTCCTGCAAGGTGAAGGCATTGAAGCTATGGACTGGCCCGCCCATTACCCAGACCCGATCCGATTGAGCACATCTGGGACATCATGTCTCGCTCTATCCACCAACGCCACATTGCACCACATACTGTCCAGGAGTTGGCGGATGCTTTAGTCCAGGTCTGGGAGGAGATCCCTCAGGAGACCATCCGCCACCTGATCAGAAGCATGCCCAGACGTTGTAGGGAGGTCATACAGGCACGTGGAGGCCACACAATACTGAGCCTCATTTTGACTTGTTTTGAGGACATTACATCAAAGTTGGATCAGCCTGTAGTGTGTTTTTCCACTTTAATTTTGTGTGACTCCAAGTCCAGGCCTCCATTGGTTAATAAATTTGATTTCCATTGATGATTTTTGTGAGATTTTGTTGTCAGCACATTCAAATTTGTACAGAACAAAGTATTAAATAAGAATATTTCATTCATTCAGATCTAGGATGTATTATTTGAGTGTTCCCTTTATTTTTTTGAGCAGTGTTTTTATCCTTCATTTACATCTCCAGATTGCTTTTCCTCTTACCAGGTGTGTGTGGTCAGTCATGGTTTTCTTTTTCCTTTCAAATTTCTGTTGTTATTGAAGCTGTTTGGAATGAAATAGTGTGTGTGCGTGTGTGTGTGTGTGTGTGTGTGTGTGTGTGTGTGTGTGTGCGTGCCAAGCATGGCTCAAGTTTGACAGAGGAAACTAGAGCAGGAAAGCTTTAGAGAGAGGGAGAAAGAGCGAGAGAGAGGGAAATCCTGAACAACGGCTGGACTTGTGACCTTTGACCTCCAGTCACATGATTCCGAAAGTGCCGTATCATGAGATCAGCGTTTATTAGAGGAGGAGTGACTCAGCGAGAGGGTGAGAGAGACTTAGTGAGTCATTCTTCATCAGTGGTGAGTAAGACTAGTAGATGTTTATCAACTGAGGCGTCTAAAACCTAAAACCTTTTACTGGAAATTTCATCATTCCATCACCTGACATATATATGTATATATATATACACACACACACACACACACACTCACCAGCAACTTTATTAGGTACACCTTACCAGTAAAAGGTTGGACCCCCTTTTCCCTAAAGAACTGCCTTAATTCTTCGTGGCATACTTTCAACAAGGTGTTGGAAACATTCCTCAGATGTTTTGGTTGGTTATTTGAGTTACTGTTGCCTTTATATCATCTGGAACCAGTCTGCCCATTCTCCTCTGACCTCTCGCATCAACAAGGCATTTTCGTCCACACACCTGCCGCTCACTGGATATTTTCTCTTTTTCGGACCATTCTCTGTAAACCCTAGAGATGGTTGTGTATGAAAATCCCAGTAGATCAGCAGTTTCTGCAATACAAGACCTTGTCTTGACAGTGATTTATATATATATATATATATATATATATATATATATATATATATATAACAAATCCCTGTGATTGGTGGGGACATCTGGAACCAAACCTGGGCTATTCTAATCAGCTCAACTGCTTTTGTAAAAATAATCTTGTTAATTACATCTGTATATGTTTGTCTGCATTTATGGTAATGTTACAGTGTTATGTAACAATAAAGGCTTATATAGATATGCACACATGAATACATATACACACATGTGTGTGTGTGTGTGTGTGTGTGTGTAAAACGAACATGGGGCTCTTTCTGACAGTAAGAATGACGATGACCCCCCCTCCAGCTGTGCTGCCCCCTGGGCCAGAGGTGATGAGAGACTGTTTTATAGCTTATGGTTTGAATAGCTGAGAAATACTGCGCCTACTTCAGTGCCCCTGAGCTCATATTGCAGCGATTTACTCTCCGCGGTCATCGCTGGCGTATACTTTCCATTTGCTCTTAAGTGGATGAAAATGACTCAGCATATTTTGGTTTCCTGCCTCTTTAAGTTCTACTGTGGTGAAAAAAGAAGAAAAAAGGGAGAAAAAATAGACATTTCTGCCATGTTAACGTTGTGAAGTGTATATAGTCCCTCTAGTGGCGTCTGGTGGTAGTGCAGCTGGCTCCAGTCAGGGCAGGTTAGGATCTGAATCAAAAAGTCATTAAGCAAAGGCACCCAGTCAAATCACATTTGCTGAGGCAGATGGGTACACAGATTGATCTGAATGGAGAGTGTGCATGTGTGTGCTAGCGTGTGTGTGTGTTTTGAATGAAAAGCGACATTATCAGACTGCCTCTCTGTCTCCATATTTTGTTCCTAATCAGAGCCCGCCAGGCACATAAGGTCGCCTAATTAATAAGCCATCTCCAACAATGAGCTGTGTTCTCTCTTTCTCTGTATTAGACACTCTGTATTGATTCTGAATCTTTTACACCTCCAGCTGCCAAATGTGATGCATGTAGCTTCATTTATGCATAATAATTCATGTCCACGTTTCAAGCTGTTTGACCTTAGCTGTAATTTGCTGTAAGAATACAATGGGCTAAAACAATGTATGGACTAAAAATGCTGCATGTATTGCTGACGCTGCCTTGTCTTCCAGATAGAAGTAAATTTGGGGAAGTGTTGGGTCAAAATATGATATATGGGGCATTAACATGATGAAAGGGATAGTTAGATTTGTTAGTGTGAGAAAGTCAGAGTCAGAGAAACAGTGATATGATGTGGTTTTGCCAGCTATGGTGTCATTCTTCATTCCTCTAATGCAATGGCCCAGTCTAATACTGCACTGCCCTATTCACATTATCTCTTATTCATAAAAGTTGTATAATGAAGAGTACATATTTGACCACATTTAATAATGAACAAACTTCTCAGAGTGCACCAGAAACTCATTTACATGTCATTTCCATGAAGCGTAGCCTAATTTAGCAATGCTTATTATTATTATTGCAAGGGAGCCAATAAAACAACAGCATTCAGCATAAAAAATATGAACAATACATAAAACACAGGCAGTGAAGATGTGAGCATTTGCAGGATCAAAAGACATAGAATCTGACAATATTTACAGTACATTACAGTGATATGAACATACGTCACTGACTGAGAATCATCTGTCAGAGTGTGTTAGATACAATATGCAAAGGTTTGTGCATCTGGCATGTTTTGTTGATTTTCTAAGTGAAAATATATTAACACATGCTCCACAGAGAACACACCTCTGCACTTTTATGCACAATTGTTTGTTATATGCTGAATTAAAAAAAATCAAATGTGGTCTGTGCAAAAGTAGTGGAACGTTTTTTTTTTCCAATATGTTAAACTCAGTAATGAACTAGATGAACTAGGAAGTGTACATTAAAATGAGCAAATGCCATATTTAAGTTCCCTGTAGATGATTTACTGTATTTACACCTAGAAAATCAACTAAATTTGACCAGGGATGTTCAAACTTTTGCATTAGACTGCCTCTAAATATTTTGTTCATAATCAGAGCCTGCCAGGCACATAAGGTCGGCTAATTAATAAGCCAGCTCCAACAATGACCTGTGTTCTTTCTTTCTCTCTATCACACACTCTGTATTGATTCTGAACCTTTTACAGCTCCTGCTGCCCCAAAGTGATGTGTGAATAAGAATGAACTGCAGCAAAACAGAAAGAACCCCTTTCATCTGTCCCCATGTAAAAAGTTCTAAATATCTTGGGGGTTTTTTTATTGCTTATTTTTATTACTATCATTGTTTTTTCACCATTATTAGTGCAGTTTTTAAGTCTATGGGTACTTTCACTTCTTTTGAGCTACAAACAGTGAAACTTGCATTAGCAACACTGTATTCAGTAGAGTCATGCCAATAAACCCTTCCAGAGGGACACAGAGAGAGATCCATCATTGAGACAGAGACTGAGGTGAAGAGAAGGTATGGAGTGAGTCAGGGGGTTTATATTTCACTCTTATCAGATGTCAGTTGGTTCATGAGTCGTCGTCTTGTTGGCGGGTGAGCAAGAAGGCAGGCTTTAATTGCGTTCTAGCAGGAAGCGTGAGTAATTAGCCAGAGGAAGCAGAGTGAGTGAACTCGACATGAAGCTTTTCAACCTTCAGTCTAAACCTCGCAACAGTGTCAGCTCTAACAGTCTTTACCTTGCATTCAACTCAAGTATATGTGTCATTAGATAGATAGATAGATAGATAGATAGATAGATAGATAGATAGATAGATAGATAGATAGATGGTTATTGGCTGAGATGCAGTGTAATGTAATAGAACACTTAACAGGCAACTTCAATCAAATAAAGACAAGGGTACAATTATATCATGTCCAATAATCAAATGAAAACAGGTCTGAATGTTTACCATAAACATCCATAAACCATGATGGATTACCATCTAAGGACTTTGCCACGTTGGTTTGTAGTCTCGTTTCAGTTATTTGAAAGCTGACAAGATTTCATTTTAGTCTTCTTGTAATAATAAGCACAATATTATCTTTCTGTGCAGTTACAAGAACCACTGCAAAAGTTTAGCTATACATAACAGCTTAACAGCCAGATTTGTGTATACTGAGTGAGCCCTACTCTCTCGCTCTCGCTCTCTTTGGGTCTCCTTCTGGAGTTGTGTGTGTGGAAGTTAAGGACTCTAATTGCTGGTTAGCTGTTTACTTTTCTGGGCTTGGTGATTTATTTGGCAGAGGTGGCCCCTACAGGTCGGCTAGCGGGCCACTAATTACAGAGCAACGCACTGTGACTGGAATAACGTTGTGTCACTTTGAGACACGGAAGCGTTTATCCAGGAGCAGGGCTGAATGTAGACATGTCTGCATAGCTTACTCAGAGCTTAAGTACATCTCCTGGTAAAGAGGTCTCAGTGATACAGTGTGTGTCTTGCAAAAGATAGCTGCTAATACCAGCTTACTGAAGTGAGGTTCCTCAAGGGTGTATTCTAAGCCCAATTTAATTTGCTCTCTTACTCCCAGTATTACCACCTTTGAGTCTGAAGGGATATTTCAGTCAAAATCCAACTGTGGCTAACTTTGGATGGAAGCTTGCAGAGTGTGAAACCCAGCAGTTAGCATAATCATGCTAATCTTGCTAACTGCTGGCTTCCATCCACTCCCACATTAGCATTTTTGGCCGGACAATCCCTTTAATTTTGCACTCAGGTGTCAGAACAAATTTGGACACATAGCTGTGACTGTATATTTGAGTGTGAAGCTGTGGTTTAAGAAGGGAACTGTGTGTTTGGATACATCTCTTGTCCTTCAATCCGGTGCGGTTGTACTCCCTGCGTGTGTTTACTAACATGTTACTCAGCGTGTCCACAGTTATCTGTCAAGGAGTAGACGCCATGCCGCTGTGGATGAGGTAGAGGTGCGAGAGCTGGGTGGATTCCTGACTCTCCTACTCTGCTGCAGTCTTCAAATAATACTTCATTATTTAGTATTTTTTTAAAAAGTAGAGTTTTAACTGAAATGTACTGGTGCACAGCAACTAAGTATTGCAGCAAAAAAATGCAGCACAAAAAGCAAATGTCAGTGCTTCTAGATTTGAGTGAAGATGGCGTGTTTGAAACACATAAATCTATTGACAGGAACATTTTCATGACAGTTCTTAATTATGAGGTATATTAGACCATTTGCACCACAGACCAAAAGTGGAAAATTAGAATACAGCGGTATGCAAAAATGATTCCTGTATTTCCAGTACATTGGTCAGGTGCAGGAATTGCAATGTATGCTGTTCCAGGGCTCACTTGCATGAATCCTCCTCTTTAGCATTGTCAGCAGTGTTCTTTCCAGAAACACTGTGCTTGCTAATTAGATGGCAATTATTGTCTTTCTGTAATAGCATATTTGGAAATGTTATGAAAATTCACATTAACACAAACATTTTTTTAGATCCAGTCATGCTCGTCGCTTTTGATTGCTCCATGAGTGGGATAACTGACCAAAATCTATATTGCAGGCATTCAGATCAGCTAGATTTATAGCAACTTTTAGTACCAGCTACTACAACCAGAGATGAAGTTTATGTCTTACATTGTTGTAACGATGCTGAGGACAGAATTTTGATTATGTCTTGAGTTTCTCTGGGCTCTGTATGTTCTATAAAATTCAGCACAAGTTGCAGAACCAGACTTCATTGTAGGACCTGTCATCCATCTCTCTCTCTCTGCCCCCCCTCTCTCTCTGCCCCCCCCCCCCCTCTCTTTATTTCTCGCTCTCTTTCTTTCTCTCTCTGATTTCTGTTTGAAGAGTAAGGGTCACTCCTGACTGACAGGTGCAGCAGCATTCTGAATGAAGTCTTTTCACTCTGCACTACTTCAAACTGACTTAACTTTTTGTCATAAGAAAATGCTTGGTTGGCACAATTGCAGTCTGCAGAGAAGAGAGAACAGTCTAACCTTCCAACTGGAAACCATATACTTTGTACTTAGTCCTAGCTGTTGATTTTCATTTTAAATCAATTGAGAATTTAATGCTACTCAGTTGTTCCTGAAAGCTAATGGGACATTTTTGTAGAGCGAGGCATTTTATTTACTTGCCAGTATGTGTATGCATGAGCATGTGCATTTATTCATTGGACTGCCTGCCAGCATTTACTATTTGGCACATTTACAAGGGAATTTGCTGTGGTCCCCATCTTCAGCAGGGTTTCTTCCTTTCCACTTGTCGAGGCATTTTCCTACCCAGAGGAGGTCCATGACTGCAGTGTGTGCAGTGTGTTTTTTGCAGTGTTTGTGGGTCTGTTGTGTCATTTGCTGGATGACCGACAGAGGTTATTATGGGGAGATTAAGAGGGCTCAGAGCTTACCGGCTGTTACGGACAAGATAATGACAGCTTCACAGGAAAGAGGAAAAAGAGGGAGAGAATTGAAAACAAACATTTTGAAGATGTGACAAACAGCAAAACAGGTTGAATAAAGATGGCTTCCAGATGTTACTGAAAGGATGCCTACTACTGGGCTAGATTAGCGCATTGCAGCATCTACTTTAGTTTGTGATGTTATCCAACAAACCATCATTCTTCACCAAACATGTCATACACTATCAGACGCACATTATTCTATACCATGTACCATCATTTTCCAACACCAAAACATTCAAACAAACACCTTCATTCTCCATCAACCTCCGTTATTCTCCAAGAAGCACAGTCCTTCTCCAGCAAACACCATCATTCTCTGAGAAATGACAACATTTTCCAACAAATTTTCCAATGACCAGTGTGTGGTTGTCCATCATTGTCCATCATTCTCCAAGCACCATTCTCTATCAAACACCATCATTCTCCACCAAACACTATCTTTTTCCATCAAATAATATTAGTCTCCAAGAAGCACTATCATTCTCCAACAAACATCATCATACTATCTAGCAACATACACTCTGCCTATCACCAACATACTCTACCAAATACCAACATTCTCAAATAAACATCATTATTCTCCAACAAAAACTGCTATTGTCCTGCAAAAAACACACTGTCTGTCCTCACCAAACACCTTCAATCTCTAACAAATTAAACATCACTCTCTAACACCACCATTGTCCACCAAATACCATCATTTTCTAACAAACAGTCACATTCAATGACAACTAAACATCAACAATTTCCACCAAACACCATCATTCTTGTGTTGACAGCTGGCTGTAACAAAAAAAGAACTATACACTGTATACACTGGAATGTTGGATAATATTTGCCCCGGACCTAAGAGAGCATTTCATTGTCCTCAATTGATTTTTATAGGTTTTGTTGCCCTGGGGACTTGGCAGTAAGGAGGGTTTAATTACACTACAGTGCAGCTGGGTAGCAGCAAACTTAGCAGACTAGGAGTGTGTACTGTACTCCAGATATGAGACAGAGTCATGCTATCATCAGCGCTGCAGGAATGGAAAGCTAACTGCCCAGCGCAGTGATGTACGATCAACCTTCAAACAAATGCAATTAACTTTATAGGTGACAGCAATGCTGTGATTAATTCAGCTCTCAATTACAGTTACGCTACAGCTTTGGTCACTTACTAAATGCACTGTATGCAAATAACACCACACTATTAACCTTCAGCAACAGACTGTGTTTATTCTCTACATCATTCTTTCAGACAGTGATTGGAGCCGTTAGCCTTTCGTTTCACTCCAGTGCATTTTGTGGACAATAGTGCTGTATGTAATACAGTACTGACCAAAAGTACAGAAAGAAATAAAGATCTTTTATTTTTTTTCTCTTTAAATACTTTTTTTTCAATTAAGTCAGTTTACCAACAGCCAACACATGTGTATTGCCATCTGTACTGCCATTACCAAAGCAGTTTGAATATTCCACTGGTGTCACAGAGCTATACTCTTACTCCAGCATGTTTAATGAGGACAGTCTTCTTCAGACTATTTGTGAATAGCTTTTTAATTCTCTCCACATTTCTAATGTAACACACCCGATAATAAAACTCAGAAGAATCCACAGGAGCTAAACCCATTAAAAGTCATGTACTGTGTACACTATTAATACACACATTTGGGAACTAACATGTTGGTACTGTATTAATAAGCACATTGATTTTTATGATCTCTTGAAATGTTTATTTATAGAAAGTTGGTGTAGCTTCCAAACTTTTATCTTGTTGTGTATGTTGGATACGGTCTAGTTCCTCTCATAAATTCACCTGGTGATTCTCTGCTTCGAACTACTGCAAATGTCAGCTTTATGCTACATCAGCAATGATAATGTCAAACCCAGGGAGAGAAATAGTTATGAGCTTTCTGGTGAGTGTGTGTGTGTGTGTGTGTGTGTGTGTGTGTGTGTGTGTGTGTGTGTGTGTGTGTGTGTGTGTGTGTGTGTGTGTGTGTGTGTGAGGATGTAAGGCAGTGCACTGCTTGTCAAAAGTTTGAGAACATCTAGGTCACACCAGTATTCTTAAAAAAGAACCATTAATTGCCACCAAAAATGTAGTCTCTAACAAATACCTTCATTCTCCACCAAACACTACGACTCTCCCCCAGATAGCAACATTTTCCACTGTCAATCTCCAATAAACACCATCATTCTTCACCAGACATCATCATTATTCAACAAACATCTCCAACTAATGTTAGGGTTCTACATAAAACACCATCATTCCCAGTCAAACTCTAAACACTATTCTCAACCAGACACCATGAAAAATAAAATAATAATAAATTTGTGTTCTCCACAAAACTCCATCATTCAGCAAACACCAACATTCTAAACCAATATTGCATGTCCACTAATACCGATGAGCATGTTTTCTTTGTCAGTTTGCGATGATTTATGATTGAATAGAAAGCTGTTTAGACATTTACATTTGTTCATGCATAAACCTGCAAAAACTGGTGGAACTACATGCCAAAAACCTACCGTGGAAATAAAGCCAAAGGCCCACCCTTTATGCCAAGGAAGACACTTTGAGGAACGTGTTACTGAGTGTTGAAGCATATAGCTACTTTATGATCACCTAATCTTTACACTTGTACTTTTCCCCCACTTAAAAGAAAAGTAGAATTTGTGTCCCCAAACTTTTGAGTGACATCCCAGGGCCAATGTTCTCCTCTGCAGGAACCACAGACCGCATTTATCTCACTCTATTGAGAATCCTGTCATAGTGAGATCTTACAGACGCACACACACAAACACCCTACTTTTAGATAATTTTTGGTGGTCCGTTCACCATGAAATTTTCACACAGTGTAAAGGACAGCTTGTAGACCTATGCATATATATGAGCCTATCCCGGCAGGATACACCCTGGGCAGGTCACTAGTCCATTGCAGGGCCACTCCACACCCAAGTCTTAATATTATAAACACACATTCAAAAAACATACATGATTGTTACATGATGAACATTCACTCACTCACTCACTCACTCACTCACTCACTCACTCAATCAATCAATCAATCAATCAATCAATCTATCTATCTATCTATCTATCTATCTATCTATCTATCTATCTATCTATCTATCTATCTATCTATCTATCTATCAATCAGGGCTATGGCTGTGCTCACTGCAGACACACTTGTTGGCTGTGTGTCATTTGTGGTAATATCCTGCAAGCACCTTCCTGTGCCTGGCAGCAGTGTGTTTGTTTGTTCCTCTGTCTGTTCTCCAAACCGCATTCATTCAAACAGAACAACTCCCCTCCGTAATGCCATTTCTGCATGGTGTGTGTGTGTGTGTGTGTGTGTGTGTGTGTGTGTGTGTGTGTTGGGGAAAACACTGCTTAACACCCTTCTGAATTTTTCAGTTAATTCAGTTAATTCCTCTATTAAAGCAACAGAAACGTTTACAGTCCTCAGTAATGCCATTAAGAGTATTATCTATGTGAATTAACCAGGGCAGTTAAACACAATGTGCATTGGAGTTGTTCAGCCTTTATATACCACAAAAAACATCAGGTCTACTGAGAACAGGCTTCGTATATACATGCATCTTTGCAAAACATTAATGTATAGTGGATATTAATATTTTGCTGCTCTGAGTGTTTTATTGGTCTTGATGGAGTTGTTACATTGGCTGCCATCTTGTAATTGCTTTGGCATGTTTCTGCTGCATGCACAGCGGCCATGCTAATAAATCCCCTAGCGTGTCTCCATTAGGGGTGAAAACTATACAGTGATTAGATTATTTTTTTTTTCTGTAAACATGCACCATGAAATCTCATATTTCACAGAAAAGCTAAGAAAGAAAGAAGAGAACAGCTTTTCTCAACACTTTTAGTGCTTCTGAAAGCAAAAGATCACTGGCACAAGAAAAGAGTGAAATAGAGACTAAAGCATTATTTGGAAGAAAAAATGGTAACGAGAGTGTATGAAGCAATGATTTTTTGGCCCACCACCCCCAACCCAGCCCCTTTGGTCCTGTCCCTGGGTCAGTTATTAACAAAGGCTGTGTCCAGATAGTTGAATGAATCTTTCTTTTCTTTCTGCTTTCTCTGATACTGCCTCATTGGTATGCCCTCTCTCCCCCATGCCCTCTCTGCATATTTTAGCAGAGCTGACTAGCATGAGGAGCCACATGATGCCAGATCAGGCAAAAGTAAGGAAGGAACTTTCATTCAATTAGCTCCATGCAGTCAAACACCTGATCTAAATCTTTGGTCATTTCAACTTGCAGACAGCTAGATTTAACATGCATTACAGCCATAAAGCTGTCTTGTTCTGCCATTGGAATGAAACTAGGGAGATGAGGCCTATCCACTCTGCCTCCATTTGCACGTTCACATGGAGGGATCACCCTATTGGTGGTTTTCAAAGTAGTTCGCAGGGAGTGGGTGTGGACCATAAAACTTTCTGATAGCAAGCGTGTGTCAATACAGACTTTACGACAACACTCCATGGAAGCGCAGTGTATTTAGCAAGAAGGAGGGAACAGCAAACGAATGCGAGTTCCACCTAACATAACGCAAAATCACAAAAGGCTTTTCTACAAGCACAGAGCGTGTGCAGAAGTTATAACTCAAAAACAATACAAGCTGACTTGAATCTATGCAAACAGCAATTTAAAAATGAATTGGACATTGGTTGATTTCAACCTTGCAATGCGATTTTGGCTGGGAGGTATTCTGTGAGTGCCTTCCAATAATGATTCTCCACATGCATCTCTTTAAGCAGCACTGTGCCTTTTTCTGTAGTACCAGAGACCACCAGTAATTTAAAAAGTAACAGCCACAACTTTAAGTAACAAGCCTGCAAACAACCACAAAACCAAAACTCTGCCATTGTAATCAAAGCAGCTGTTGAGTGGCAGAGCTTTTTGAATGTTCTGGTTTTATTTTTGACACACTGTGCACTATGCAGAAAATCTAAACCTGAAATTCTAAGGCTAAACCAACTACGCTTTGTTAAAACAAGCTCAAACTGGCCAAAGATGGATGAGGAGAAACTAATCCAACAGCAGGAGAAAAGTGTGCTGTATGACCCTCTCTCTAATTTTTATGAAGACATTGCTAGTCTGCTATAAGTTAGTAGCACTATATGTGAGTTTCTTATATTGCTTTTAAACATGTTACATGCATGTGTAGCTAGTTCTCTTAAGCTATTAGCTGATGAGTATGTTTGGCAGAAAGGCTCGAGATTTCCAATGCTGACCTCCTGAAGGTTTTGTGTTATAATATTTTTATCATGCTTATACATTTAATAGCCTTTATATGCAGCAGTGCTAGATCAGAGATATTTTTCTTCTAAGAAAGTAAATAAACACGCTGTAGGAATGAGAGGTCAGCTCGACTTAAATGATATAGCAACTGATTATATGGCTTTTTTTGAGCTGACCAAGTTCACCTGACTCAGATTTCTATAGATATTCTATAGTATAAAAACACATTCCTTTTATTTACCAAACTGAGATGCAGAATCAAAAAAGGAGAGAATTTTGACTTACCTAAGTAGTTTGGGTTGTGTCCTCAAGTTGACTTGACTCATAAATCAATTACTACATCATTTTGAGTTAAGCTGACCTGCCTTTTTTAACAGTACCTCATTTACCGAACACTCTTAAGTGTTTAATGAGGCGTTGTGCTGAAGTTTGCAGTGTTTTGGCCCCTGAGGACTGGAGGCTGACACATGAGTTCTATAAGCTCTTGTCTTGCCTCTTGAATGTGCTGAAGCGCTACTGCAGCACATGATGACAACAAGAGCAAAGCATCTATGCGTAGCCATGGTGACTGCTTCCTCCTTCCGATGGAGAGTGGCAAGGGCATCCCAAACTTTATCCATTCACTAAAAGGCTCTCTCCTCATTAGGAGTGTCCTCCACAGCTAAGAGAGTAACTTCATATGGAGTGTCACTCTGTAATGGAGTGTTAATGGGGAGGGACTGCTATGAGGAAGGCTGATAAACCCCTGCAGCCCTTTATTCTCTCTCCTGGCTGTGGGTGTGTGTGTGTGTGTGTGTGTGTGTGTGTGTGTGTGTGTTTCCCCCTGCTGGCGGTGGGCTGTAATTGCAACCTGTCTGTACCTGCGCAGCAGGAGATGCTGCAGAGTGATCAGAGCTCTCGGCTCAAATGCTGACACACACACCCACATCAGGGTATATCGGAAGGATGGAGACGATGGGAAGGATGAGGTTGCACACACACCTAACAGGTATACACACACAAACACACACACATGCACACCTCAGCGAAATGCAGCTATAGCACGGACACAGATAGTACTGCCTGCGGGAGTTAGAGGCATGTACATGTACTGTGTGTGTGTTTGCGTGTGTGTGTGTGTGTGTGTGTGTGTGTGTGTGTGTGCTTGTGTGTTTAATTCTCTGAACATCAATGGTGGCACGTCTGAGGGTTTGCACTGCAGTGATGCATCTGGCAAGCAAGCGTTTGTTCATTACTAGACAGTGTGTGTGTGTGTGTGTGTGTGTGTGTGTGTGTGTGTGTGTGCATGTCAGATAGTCCTCATGTCAGCGTTAGCCTGAAAAGAGTGCGAGTCGGAGTAGAAGAAAGAAAAAAAATGATGCTTCAAGAAAGTATACCATTTGGGCTATCATTCATCAGATTATTTCATTTTTTTTGGCTTTTTATAACATGTAATCAAAATTTATGGGCTTTTATCAATTAAGAGAATATTATTCACATTTAGAATTATACTCTGTTTTTTGTTTGTGCAGTTGCTTTATAAGTTGAATATCTTGAATAGTGTGCATTTACATTATAAATATGAAGGTTACTGACTAGTATGTGCAGTTACATTAAGAACAGGGATTGTGTTGAATAGTATGCACTATAATTACATTATAAACAAGATGTATGCTGAATGATATGTTTAAGGAGTCTTATATATAGGATGTGCATTGATTGGGACACAGTGACATTAGAAATAGTATGTACATTAAATATCTATAGTTGCATTTAAATAAAAGATATTTTGAACAATATATCCAGTTATAGTATAGAAAAAATATGTTAAATGGTACATACTTATAAATAGAATGTATATTTAATGATATGTACAGTATTCAATGAGAATATTTCATTCATTCATTCAGATCTAGGATGTGTTATTTGAGTGTTCCCTTTATTTTTTTGAGCAGTGTATATTGAATTACATTATATGTAGCAAATTGAAAGGTATGTACAGTTTCTTTATAAATAGATTTCATATTGAATATCTCACTCTAAATGTAGGTATTGTGATATAATTTGAGTTGTTAGCTGCAGTTTCTCATTAGGTTGAAGGAATAACTCACTCTCAATGTAGGTATTGTGATATAAACTGAGTTGTGAGCTACAGTTACTCATTAGGTTGAAGGAATAACTCATTCTAAATGTAGGTATTGTGATATAAACTGAGTTGTGAGCTACAGTTTCTCATTTGTTTGACTGTGATTTTTATCAGTGTTCTGTAAAGCTTCTCAACAGTAACTACAAAACAACACATTTGCAGGCAGAGCTTGGAAAGGATATCTGAATTAGTATGCGAAAGTCAAAAACAGTAATAGAGTCATCCACTTTAGCATGTAACATCAGTACAACATCTAAAGATCATGAGTTATTGGTGTCATCTGTTTATCTGCTAGTATGTGTGTGTGTGTGTGTGTGTGTGTGTGTGTGTGTGTGTGTGTGTGTGTGTGTGTGTGTGTGTGTGTGTGCATGTGTGTGTGATCCTCTGTGTAACACATATGGCTCCACAGACAGAGCCTTCAGCAAGACTATCACTTAAAGAGTGGACCAAAATTGTTGAGAGTGTCCAGGCGAGTGAAGATGAAAGCTGCTTTAACCTTGACTCATTGTCCTTCCAGCAAGAAACTCAATCTGATTTACAGTCACTTTTCCACTGTCGTCATGCTTTACTTTACTGCAGATTCATCTGTTTATGCTCAGACACACACACACACACGCACTGGCTACGCATTTAATTCCGCATCGATTAAAGTATCTACAGCATAATGCCTGGTCATCATGTTGCACTGTGCTATTTATTATGGAGCTTTTCATCTCCAGATTGTATGCTGCTTTGGCTGTTACTGGTACTGGTTACTGAAGCCTCACACAAACCTCAATCCATTTGTGGATTTCTGTAGTGTAGCCAGATTTTCATTTTAGGAGGAGCCTGGTTACAATTTGGAGTTGGGGGGTGGGGGGGGGGTTGGGAGTTGAGTAGGTTGAGGAGGGTTAGGGTTAGGGTTAGGGTTAGCAATATGTCTCAGAGACATTTTTCTAGTTAGGTAACTACATACTGCTGACTAGCCTACTGCACTGCAGGGGTGCAACTACAGGGACAGCCATGAAAGCCAGGCCCCCCTGAGAATAATGACCAGAATTGGAAGAAAGTTCTCAGATGAAAATAAAAATGGTTAAAAATGTAAAGCAACAAAATAGGGCTGTTACACATGACTGACAAAGCTCTCCCTAGATTAGCACAAATTTTTGAATGCTATCTCCATGGCAACATCTATGTGGCTGCATGCCACTGTCAGTCATGTAAAACGGTGCTTTTTTCCCTCCAACATCAGTAAGTGAATGCAGTATTAAACACAGCACTAGCTCATTTCTAACAATGTGACTATACAGGTTATAATTGAACAAGGTGGCGGTCATCAACCTCACTATAGTGATCTATATTGGCCTCATCAATCTGGTTACGCCAGGGCTGCATGTTAGAAATCAAAATGACCCAACCCTTACAAGCATACAAGTGTGGAAAAGATCATCAACCACAGTCTTGATGTTTACAGCAGTATGTCTGCATTGAATAGTTTAAGAATGCAATGTTCTTGTGTTTCAGCTATTCTAATATACTTTGGTCCATGACTGAGCATCATGCTAATAGGTGGATTTAAGATTCCAGTACGTGTTAGCTGCATTTGCCCTTTCGCTCCAAAACAAAAGAAGCTAACTCAGGAACGCTGGTGGTAGAGGAGAGATTTAATCTACTTTCAGTAGTGTTTTCATTAACAGATTAATAGATGCACTTTCTCTCCCTCAAATGAGAGGACCTCTCTCTGTCCATCTCTTTCTCTTTCTTTCTCTTTCCTCTCTCTTTCTTTTCCAATCTCATCATCCTTTCCCCCTCACAGTCTCTCTTTCCTTCTCTCTCTCTATCTCCCTTCTACATCATTCCCCCCTCTGTTTCTCTCCTCCCTCTCTCTCTCCTCCCTCTTACATTTACATTTACATTTACAGCTCTTATCCAGAGCGACTTACAAGAAGTGCTTTGTCAATCCCTCTTCATTTCTCCTTCTCAATGTTTCTCTTTCCTCTCTCTCTCTCTCTCTCTCTCTCTCTCTCTCTCTCTCTTCCTTACATTTCTCCACCCCTGCTTTCTTACCCTATCTCTAACTTTTCTTTCTTTCTTTCTTTCTTTCTTTCTTTTTTTCTTTGTTTCTTTCTCTCTTTCTCTCCTCCCAGCTTGTCCATTTCTTTCTTTTCCTCTACACCTTGCTTTCTTTCTATCTGTTTCTCCCCCTTTCCATCACTTTCTCTTCCTCTTTCTCTCTCTCTCTTTCTCTCTCTCTCTCTGTCTCTCATGTCTCATATGTCTTCCATCTTTCTTATCTTTTCTTCCACTCTCTTCCCCTTCCCTCTCTCTCTTATACATGTTATTTTCTTTTCTCTTTCTCTTCCTCCCCTTTTTCCTTCTCTTTCTTTTCCCCTCTCTCTCTCTCTCTCTCTCTCTCTCTCTCTCTCTCTCTTTCCCTAACTCATCCCCTTCTCTATTTCTCTTCTTCTATTCTCACCTTCTTTCTCTGTCTCTCTCCCCTTACTGCCTTTCTTTTCCTTTCTCTTTCTTCCTATCTCCTCCCCATTTCTCTTTTTTCTCTTCCACCCCCTCTCTCTCACCAAAAATCTCTCTCTGACCCTTCTACCAGTAGTCCAGTTGAGAGCTCAGTTTTTTCCAACCTTGGAAAACCATCTATTAGCAGAAATCCCTACAGTTTCCCATGTAATTCATCAGTAAACCTTTGTACATAAGTAAAGACATAACAACGCAACTATTCAACTAGTTACTTTCAGTGCTGATAATGAGTGAATTTTATTATTATTGTAATTTATAATGTAGCTAAGCTAAATCAAAACAATTCATGCAGGATGTTAGTTGAGAATTCCCCAGAGAAGCTGAAGCGAGTGTATGGCAGCGCGTGTGTTCTTCAGCTCCTGTGTGTTCTTGTGCTGAATGGTGCTGTTGGCATGTGGACGTCTGTTGACTCGCTGTGGTTTGGAAAAGCTTTTAATGTACTCCTTCCAGAGCGGTATTTTTGAGAAGGAGGATGACTAACTAGCTCTTCATCACCCTCCATTCTTTAACAGCTCCTCAGTGGCTGAAACCACAACACAAGAAGTGTTTGAAAGGTGGTGGGCGTCTCTGAGGGAACACACTACGAGCGAAGCAGCTAAAATTGGTTGTAACTTGTGAGGGCGGAGAGAAATTGAGTCTTTACAGCATTATGAGTATTTATGTTTTTGAGGGAATGGTCTTTACAGACTACTTTTTAAAAGTGAGCATAAAGTATGTTGGCATTTATGGGAGATTATGTCTGTCTCCAAGCATTTCCTGTGTTATAATCTGTCCTTCAGTAAAACTGGAAATGCTCTGCCTTATGTGGGTTTCAGTTCATTGTGCTTTAATGTAGCAAATAAAAACATGCTATAATTTTAGTTGAATTGTTTTACACTCATAGTTCACTAATGCAGGAGGAGAACGTGCGTGGAAAGTAGAGATTCTGATATTTTAATCTATACTACATTTGTGTTTGTAAGTAGTGGAAGAGGATATTGTATTACGCTATATAATTTGATGAAACACTTTTTATATTTTTTTACAAAAATGTCAAGACAGCCGCGACCCTGACGGAGAAGCGGCTTAGAAAATGGATGGATGGATTGAAGTCAAGAGAGAATGTAAATAAAATAGAACGTAATCCATTTCATAACTAGCCATGTATTTAACGATGTAACTACAATTACTCGTAACTAATTATGTAATACAAACTGAATGTACAGCAAAACAACACTAATGACCCTAGACTTCTAAGCGTTAAAACATTCCAAAATGAAGCATCTGTTCTTCATGGATCCATGACGAAGCACATTCAGAGACTGTAGCAGACAGAAGCAGAAGACAAGCAGAAATGAAGATGTATGCATTTTACAGGGTGCTGAGTGTATTTGAGGACACATTGTTTTTTTCCCCCTCATTCCAAGTCTAGCCAGCCACTTTGGGGGATATTTTTTGCCTGTGGTGTTCCTCAGGGGTCCATCCTCGGTCCTCTAGAAAATCTCATGTTGGTAATCTCAAAGCCCCCGTCATGTATTGGTGGTGGGATTAAAGCTTGCTGCAAAGTAAAGAGAGTTTTTCCGTTTTCAAGCAGCGTGTGAGAGCAAAATCCCCTCAGCAATGTAGCGGCTACATGGCTGGGGGGGAGCAGAATTTGTCTGGAACTTCAAACTGGCTGGTAAAGTTTTTTTTAACATCTAGATGACTAACATGCAAAAATATATGAATTTACTTACTTTGCTTGTACCACACTTTTCCATTCAATCAACTATAGCAGCATCAGCATATATGTTACCTTATAATAACATTTGCAGTTAACCCTGGTAACAAAATCATGCTTTAATTTTATTTAAATTATTTCTTACTTGTACTGCGCTGGAATAAGCAGAGAATATGTATGAAAAGTGCAGATTCTAACCTTTTAGTCCACATCACAATAGTGTTTCTAATTCAAGAGGATATATATTATCATGAACTGAATTTGATAAAAAGCTACTTTTGTTTGTATGGTGTAGGTTTGCAAAGGTTTTTTGGTGTTTTGTGACAAGAGTATAGAAAACTGATGGTCTCTAGACATCTGAAGGGGTGGTTTCAACCTACCTTCATTCTGTTGAGTAAAATACCTTCCTCAGTTCATTTTTGTCTGCTGAGTTACTGTCATTTTGCTATAACAGCAAATATTCATCTAAGGCTTAAACGATGTTGCCCCAACACTGCTTAAAATGGCATTTAATTCTCTTGACTGCTTTGTTGTCTCATTCTATAGAGTGACAAACAAATCAAACCTCAGAGAAATTTGTTTTTAATGGAATCCAAATTAAACACCCACATCTGATAAAACAGCTAACAAAGGCCAGGCTGTCAGATGTTCTCTGTTTTCTGTCCTCCATCTTCCTCTCTGGTTTCTATTTGTCGAGCGATCTGCTCTAATCTATTACAAACAGAATGGGTGTGTTTTGATTGATAGTTTTGATTAAACTGAACTCAGCCGTGCCTGTGGTTGCTGGAGGTTTTTGACGGCGGGTGTGTTTCTGTGTGTGGGAGATGGACGAGGTTTGCTGTTTGGTTAGTGTTCAGCGTTCATTCGTCTGCATCGCTCTTGTGATTTGACGTCCTGTCATATTCAGTAAGCATGTGTCCTCTCTCTCTCTCTCTCTCTCTCTCTCTCTCTCTCTCTCTTTCTCTCTGTTTTCCTGAGTGCCTGACTTTGTCATTGATCATGGCCTTTTAGCCCTTTTTTGAGCTGTATTAATTTACCTCTGTTGTTTCTGTAAGTATAACCAAATGTAGTCAATGATTTTATTCCAGTATAAATCTGCAGTATGTTCATTTTTTTACAGTTTGACAGTAATAATTATGGGATGATTTTAATCCAGTATGAATCTATAGTCTCTGTAGGTTTTACAGCCTGAGTGTGGTAATTGTGGAGAGATTTTAATCCAGTATGAATCTGTAGTGTTTGCAGGTTTTACAGTCTGAGTGTAGTCATTGTGAAGATTTAAATCCAGTATGAATATGCAGTGTGTGTAGGTTTTACAGTCTGAGTGTAGTCATTGTGAAGTGATTTTAATCCAGTATGAATCTGCAGTGTGTGTGTATAGTAAAAGTGAATGAATGATTAAATATTATTTTGAAACTGGAACTCCCTCTGTAAAACCAGTCCTGCTCTAGCCCACCTCACACTAATGGAATCACAAAACCTCATAATACACATGGCCCTTTGGGGTGTTTTTATTGTTATTGGGTGTCCTGTGGCATGATGCTGATGTGTAGATTTGGGAAAATTATAGTTAATACACTACAGTTTTACACTACAGAAGCATGTAGCTTTTTATGAATGTGATTCATTGTTATTTTGTCTTCTTTCCTCTTGTAGATCTACACTGACTGGGCAAATCATTACCTAACCAAAGCAGGCTGTCCCCGCCTCATAAAGGACCTCACCCAGGATATCCCAGATGGAGTTCTACTGGCACAGATCATCCAAATTATAGGTGAGAAGTTATTTTGTCTCTTAAGTCAATTTAATTCAAAGTAATATATTTTATTGACATGATAATTTAGTTACAGAATTGCTGGAAAATCACTGAAATAAATTCCAATAGAAATATACAGTGACAGAAATCACATAAGCAAGTCTGTTTGAGATTACTTAATTGAGACCCCCCTTTGCTGCAGTAACAGCCTTTATTCTTCTGGGATGACTTGGCAATAAAACCTTGTTTATTTGATGTAAATTTAGAACACTGACAGTATTTGTTTGTTATGATTGCTGCTGTTTACATTATTTTAATGTTCTGAGTATGTGTGTGTATGTAAAGAATGTATGTAAACATGAATGCTAACCTATTCTGTTAGGAAGTAGGCACACTTTCACATGTTCCTAGTCTAATCACCCATTCAGCGCCCCCTTGTGGCTTGGTGTCTTTAAAAAAAATTAAAGAAAATTTGAAATTGAAATTGAAGTGTTTGAAGTTCAAATTCTATCTCTCTCTCTCTCTCTCTCTCTCTCTGAGAGGCATTTCTCTTGTTAAAAGAACAGTCTGAAGAAAATCTAATTTTCCCTCTTTACTCTAGATGTAGATGATAGGTGATCAGCCAGAGTACTTTTGGTGTCTGAAATTTGCTTCATCTGTTTTAGCACTGGAGGCTAATGTAGCTAAGAAGTAATTAAATTTAAGTTTATACCCATCTGTTAATATGGCACTCGTCTTGTAAGACAGACATCTGCCTATCATAGGTCTGGTGTATTTTTGTCATTTAATGTGGTGAAAAGCAAACCTGTGGGAAACACATTGGAATATATTTGTAAGCACGCAATGAATGTTACTTAGAAGCTCCTACATGCTTCAATACAAGTCTTGAATAATGCTTAGAGATGTGATGCTGTGAACCTTTTTGATCCAGTACCTATATCTTGCTCTGAAAGGCTCAGTTATAATGCAAAGATGAGGTGACTGCTTGCAAACATTTGTTCTCTGTTGGACTGAAACAAGTACTTGCACATCTCATCCAATGACCAGTTCTTTCTGAGGATGCACATTTGGCTTTCTGTGGTATCATTCAAACCCTTTTGGCATCTTTACATTTAAGATATGATGGTATTATGACAGAAATTATCTGTATGTGCGTATTTCATTCTTTTGCTTATAAAAACATGTATACAAAGCTCCAGAGTAGCACAACCATCTAAGCGTTGGCCCTATCATCAGGAGATTGGGAGTTTGGTGATGCTACAGCCGTCCATAGCCGGAAGTCCAAGATAGCGCAATTGGCCTAGCTCTCTCTGGGTGGGTAGGATGGCCCCTGCTTCTCCCCCCATCACTCACCGTTATACTAGTCAGTGCAGGTGTCTGCTAGACAAACAGTGTCCTGTTTTATTGGTCAGTGCTTTTCTATGGCGGTTATATAAGCTATGTGTGTGCAGTTGAACACCTGTTTCAGCAATGTGTGACATCATTCATTAGAAGAACTGTCCGGATACTTTTGGTCAGATACTTTTGTACACATGAATGATGCGTACAGTAGTTTCAGTGCGACAGTGACAGAATATATAGGTGTGTACTGCTCTAACTGAAGCTATCAAAAGGTCACCCTCATATCATTCCAACATCTTTTTTCGTCATTTGCTAATTTCTGCTTGATGAGTTTGTTAGCTACATTAGTCTCCTAGCTCTACTGCTAAAACTGACTATAAACACCAAACATATTTTGACTGTTTGACTACAACTGGAGTAAAAGGGGCAGGAAAGCTGAGCACATTTGATTTTTTCATCAAACCAATGCTTTAGAGCATGTGTGCCCCATGTGTTTTCCTAAGCAAGACCAGTGTGACTTGTGTGTATTCTGTCTGTCTTTCTTTCTCTCTGTCCTTCATTCCCTCATTCTTTTCTCTCCTCCTCCGGGCTGGCCTGAAACTTTAGCCTTGCCCTCCAGCACACTGGCTCCAGATAGTGTGTCAGAAACGCTCAGCCAACAGCTGATGAATTAACAGCCATGCACTTTTTTTTTTTTTTTAACTCTGGACAGAAGTCAGTATTACATACACACACATATACACACATATATACCCATGTACGCTCTGGTTTCAACTCCCTCATGACGGCAATCCTGAGAGGCTATGCTGCCCATGTGTGTGTGTGTCTGTGTTGAAGTGTGCAATCTACAGTTTTCAAATCTTCTCTTTTGCAGCTAATGAGAAAGTGGAGGATATTAACGACTGCCCCAGGACTCATACTCAAATGGTAAGGCAATTTTTTCATTTGTCTTTCTGTTGCTTTAGACATGGGTTTGCTGTACAGTGTTTTATACAAAATCTATGAAATGTTAGATTTTTGTACAGTTAAGCTACTCTCTTTGAGTTATTATTGCACTGCACTAGCACAGTTTTATGCTGCTGTCTCCACAATGAAAAACTGGAATGTATTCTTATTCCAGCGCTTTGGCTCTTCATCCAAGTCTGCGTGTATTTTCGTTTTCCCTAGTCTAACACACCTGACTCAGTTCATCAAGCTGGATCAGGTGTGTTAAAGTCTAAGATTATAAATAACTCTAATAACCTGAGTGTCAAACATCTGCAGACACCTAAGTTTTCTTTGTCACTATTTAATATGTTAAAGCACCCAAAAAAACATGTTTGTGTGATTGTATGGTAAATGGACTGTTTGTGTTACTGTGCCTTTAAGACTGATATATGTAAATTAGCTTGTTTTGATTGGCTGCCCTTGTTCTAAAAGCAGTATGGGCTGAAACACTCTGAGTAACTTTTGTATGAATGAATGAGGCTGAACTGCTGTAGGCTGAATGTTTGTAACATCACAGAAAACAATTCATTTGAAACTTGGTTTCCAAGCATGGACTGTACAGACTACTACATTTTTTCATTTTAACAATGAAATTTAAACATTTACATTAAATCAATAATCCGATCATAATCAGATTTCTGCTGTTATCTGATTATTCAAGTGGTCATGTAAACAGCATACTATAATTTCTTAGATTGGAGTAAGGTCTAGAAATCTGATAAAGAAATCCAATAATGAGAGCTAGATTTTAGCTCGGTAATCTGCTTTCTCAGTGCATGTACTCAGATTTCTTTCAGATTTCTTAGTCTGCGCATGCGCAAGAACAGACTGTGGTACTAGACGCTGAAACCAACTGTATTCTCGACAAAATTAAGGATTTGAGTTTATTTCATCTTCTAAAATACATTTTCAGATTTTCAGGTAAAGTGGCATAATGTCAAATAAAATGTGGCATAAAGTTTTACATCACATTTATGGCACTGGTTACTCATTTACATTATCTGGTTACTGAAGTGCAAATGAATGTTCAGATTGCTGACAAATCTGATTTTCTGCAGTTATCGGATTATTAAGTGCATGTAAATGGGGTCAATATTAACATCAAACTCTTTAATTAAACAAAAGTGTATAAGTTTCATTTATAAGGTAGGCAGGTTTTTCTTAGAGACAAACACATAAATATTTGTGCCAAATATTAGTGACAGAGCTATCTTAGAAATAATGACAGAGGCTGGTTATTTTATCCCCTTTAACCCTGTGTGTAATATCAGGAGTTTACAGCAAAATTGGGCCAGAATAGTTTTATTACACAGTAACAATAACAATAGTTTGTAAAAGAAAACTGTCAAATCATTATTTAGGTAAAACTGCTCTTCATTTCAAGAAACATACTTTCATAAACATGACATTTTTAAAGTCTTAGATCTTGATGATCTTGTTAAGCCTTAATTAACTCATAAGGAACTCTTTGGCCCCAGTCACCACAAAGAATGATGAGAATACCATACCAGTAGGGCTCCCAAGTGGTGCAACCATATAAGCATTGGCTCTGTCATCAGGAGATCACGAGATTGCGATTATGCTGTAGCCATCAATGGCTGAGAGTCCAAGACAGCATAAATGGTCTTGTTAACAGATTTCTTTACAGTGGTGGTGAAGGAAACCAGGAGTCACAGTGTGTACACCATAAATATATCACTTTATGTGTTACCCAAAACCACCAGTGAACCTATATGTTTTTTTAGTTTTTATATATGATGGTAAAATCTTAACAATTTCATTAAATAAATGTCTGTGAGGCAGGTTTTGGAGGCATTAAACTCTTCAGATTTGTGGTTCATATCACCAACACTGGAAATAATTCTGATTTGATAGTTTTTAGAGTTTTAATAGACTGAAACATGTCACATCAAACGACTCTGAATGACACACCATTACCAACCATCATTTGTGCCCCCCACATCTTCTGAAACCATAACTGAGTTAATGGAACAAATTAATGCTCCTGTGTAGATAAAGCATTTTAACACAAGTGGTCAGCAGAGACTGAGCTGATTTCCTTTATTGGAGATGTCTCAAAGTGGTTTAATGTGAAGTGGTTAATTGCAGAAAAATTGACTGACTCTTTTCTGTGGTGGTGATAGGAACCAGGGCTGTTCAACACAAATATAGCAGTTTTATTTACCATCCACGACCACGACCAGTTTTTAGGTGGTAAAAAAAAAGTTTCCTTTAGGGAAAGTTTTGTCTTACAACACCCTGCATGTACTATTCCAACATTAATGCATTTTAAAATATATATTTTTGGCCAAAACTTCCTGAAACAATCCTAAAACAATGTCTCAGTTAATAGGAAGTGTATCCTATCCGTGTATGTCATTTTTCAACTTTCTGAGTGAGCTTTAAAAGACTCAGATAGAACTCAGATCTAAGCAGATGTTTGGTTTCTATCACCACCACTGTGAATAATGATAGTAAACCATTTCACATCAGACCAGTATGAATGGTTTAATTAAGCAAAACATTTGAAAAATCGATGGATCTTTAACTGTCTGTGAGCTTAAAGTGAAGTGTATGTGTGTGCGTGCGTGTGTGCGTGCATGTGCGTGTATGTGGGTGGGTGGGTGTGTGTGTGTGTTTATTTGCTGTAGTCACTCTCTGTGTTCTGTTCTGGATATTAAAATGCCAGGACATTGTCCTTATTGGGATCTTTTGCAGGTCCGCACAAGTAACTTTTTTCTTTCAAAACCAATACTTTAGTGTTTGTGTGGTTGTGTGTGATATTTTACTGTAATTAAATTTGGCTTCTGTGCTGTGGGTCAGTGCTAGTGAACAGAGGTGAAGTGTGTGTGTGTGTGTGTGTGTGTGTGTGTGTGTGTGTGTGTGTGTGCGTGTGTGTGTGTGTGTGTGTGTGTGTGTGTGTGTGTGTGTGTGTGTGTGTGTGTGTGTGTGTGTGTTCATGTTTTCATTCCTTGTGGCTTCTTTGAGCCGGACAACAACCAGCCAATGTAGTGAAGGTTTCAGCTGTACAGTTACAATTGTGTGTGTGTGTGCTCTTGTTTTTATTCCTTCTGTCTTCTCTGAGCTGGATGATCATGTAGTGAAGGCTTCAGTTGTACAGTTATGATTGTGTGTGTGTGTGTGTGTTGTGGGAGTGCACTCTTTGCTTCAAGTCACAGCTCATTTATACTGCACCTGCTGGACTGAACAGGACTTGTGGGATTGTGTGTGCATGTGTGGTTTTACAGTGAGGAAGTGGCTATTTGGTTCTTTTTTAGGGGAAGTTCAGGTCGCTGAGCCATTTGACACTCATGTGCACACAGGCACAAACACACACATGCTTGCTGTGTATAGGGCTGCTGCCAGCCTGCAGTCCACAGTGTAACTTTAGCTCTGGAGAAGTAAGAGCACCATTAGATTTGTTTGGATTACTGAGTGAAAACACACTTCTAATCATCAGCAACAGCAGGTCAGTAAAACTGAATCATTTAGCTCAGCAAGACAAAATTGTTTGCTGTATTAAGACTGAATCATTTGGGACATTAAGACAGAATAAGTTGGCTTAATAATACTGAATTATTTGTGTCAGTAAATCAAATCAGTTGCGTCAATAAAAGTCAGTCATTTGGGTCAATAAAACTGAATAATTTTTGCCAATGAGACAGAATAAATTGTTTGGTTCAATATGACTTAATAATTTGGGTGAGTAAAACTGAATCATGTGGATTGGCATGATTGATTAATTTAGGTTACAAATACTGGATTGTTTGGATCAGTAAGACTGATTTGTTTGAGACAGCTAAACTGAATGCTTTGCCTCAGTAAAACTGTTGTTTGTTTACTTTCATGAAACTGAAGTAAGACAATCAGTTTTGTTCAGTAAAACTAAATGGGTTGGGTCAGTAAGACTGAATCAGTTGAGGTCAGTAAAATGCTTAATAAGATTCAGCATGACTATATTTGTCAAAGGACTGAATTATTTGGTTTAGGAAAGTGAACTGTTTGTGTCAATGAGACTGAATCATTTGAATTGTTGGTGTTGGTGAATTGTTTAATCATTCTGTGTGTAAGGCTAAACTGTTTGTTCTGTAAAACTGAATAATTTGTTTCAGTACGACTAATTCATTTAGGTTGGTTTGACTGAATGTTTGGATAAGTAAGACTTAATTTATTTTACTGACCCAAACATATACAGACAAAAAACATACACAAACACATACATGCATGTGCATGAACATATGTATGCATAGACAAACACACACAAAATCTCACACATTAACATCTGTACATATACATGCATGTGCGCACACACACACACACACAAACACACACACACACACACACACACACACACACACACACATACACAAACAATGTATCACGCACATCCTTCTAACACAGCCACATCCACCCCTGTGTGTGTGTTCAGTACAGAATGCTGAATTCAGACACAGCTTGTAGTGATAATCAAGATTACTGTTTTTCTGCATTAAGATGTCAGTGAGACGTCTGCGGCCTGAGGCCGCTTCAGTGTGTGTGTGTTTTGCTCTTCACGCCTCTCCCGCTCTCTTCAGACATTGTTGGGACAAATTCTCTCTGACGGGCGCCTGCACTTTTGAACAAAGCCCAGAAAGCCTGGAGGAAATAAAAACAACTCTAAATGAGCCCATAAAAATCCCCCATTGATGTTAGACTGAAGGCGGTAGAATACTAATGTGTCTAATTAAAAACGACATTAATGAACCGCGCACACACAATCTGAGATTAACCTGCATTCAGTCTGAATTACAGATTATATATAACACAGAGAAAGAAGGCATTAAAGATGAGACAGAGAGAGAGAGTAAGAGTCAGAGTAGATCTCAGAGAGGTCAGTAGTATAGGCTTAGTGACCACAGACAAAGAAAAGAGAAGGTATAAAAAGTCCTGGCTGCCAAGAGAGGAGACACTGTGTGGTCATGTAGACTGGCATGGGAAGTTTACACAAATTTAACCAATTAATCGCAAATTTTGGAAAATGTACACAAATTGAGCAATCATGAGTAATTCATGGCAAAATGAACGCTGAGGGACAGTGGGTAAGACCCCACCCATCCGGCTCCCTCCTGACTTCCAACAACTACACAACATATTTGTTAAAATTCCAAAAATATAATTAGTTTGTTAAGTAATATAATAACAATTATATTGGTAGTAATGATGTTATGATTGTAATTATAGTTATTAATATAGTTTGTTTAAGTTCTTGCAGTTATATTAAATCTTTATTTCTCCTGTTATAGTGCTTTAACAATACTGTACTTCACACAGTCACACTTATAAAGATCCTCTGAACTGAAATTGAAGAGGGGGGGTAGAGAATGAGAGAGAAAAAAGGAAAAGGTGGAGAAGAAAAGAGTTAAAGGAAGGGAAAGAGAGACAGAGAGGGAGAAAGAAAGACAGAGAGAGGGGAAGTGAGAAAGAGACAGAGGGAGGTAGAAAGAACAGGTGTAGGAAAAAGACAAAGAGATAAAGTGAAGTAGAAAATGAAATGAGTGGGAAAGAAAGAGCCAAGACAGAAAGGGAGAGGGGTATGGAGAAAGAGCAAAAGAGCCAGAGAGAAGGAAACAAGTAAAAGAGAGAAAAAGAGCGAGAAAGAGAGGGAGAAGAAAGTGATGGGGCAGAAAGATGAGGAATTGACAGAAATAGAGGAGGAAGAGGCAGAGAGACAGAAAGGAGAGAAAGAGAGTGAGAGGAGTCGAGAGAGAGAGAGAGAGAGAGAGAGCGAGAGAGAGAGAGAGAGAGAGAGAGAGAGAGAAATAATAAAGAGTTTATAAAGCAGCAGTGTGTTCTGGGCTCCAGCTGTTAGTGCTGTGTATCCTTATAGATTAACAAAACGTGCCCACACACACATACACACACACACACACACACACACACACACACACACACACACACACACACACACACACACTCCCTGTACTGTGGCTCCAGAAAGTATCTGGACATTTGCTTTATACTTTAAGATGCATTAAGCTGATTAGTTGAGGAAACAAGTTGTCAAAGTTGGCACTGTTTATGCTGAACAGCATTCAGAGACTGTAAAGGATTCTTTAGAAGGCAGCTGGTATTTCAGATTGTTATGGTTTGAGTTGTTTCTTTGCTGATTTCTACAGGTTTGCATCCAACATGGCGTTTCAGATCTCATCAATGAGCACAAGCTCACTGACAGTCTCAGATCCAGACGTTCTCCGCACAACGGTTACTATCAATCTGATGATGTAACAGAAGCAATTTTCTCTTTAACAAGTATTTGTCACATTTTATGAAGTCATCTGAAGGACTTAACGAAAGTTTATCAAAATTGTGGTTACAGGGTCCGAACACTTTTTGAGGCTGTTGTACAGTACTGTACAGTACACCCTGCCCCCCCCCCCACCACACACACACATCTGTCTGTCTGCTGTGACTTAATGCTCCAGTTGTGCTGCAGAAGCGTGTATGTGATTCCTGCTCAAATTCTGCAGTTGTCTTCCTGACCCTAATGACCCTAACTCACACACACACACACACACATATACGCTGCTGTATGGGGTCAGCAGGCTTTGATCAGTGGAAGATTACATGTGTGTGATGGAGTGAAGGTCACTCCATCAACACTGTGTTTCTGTTTCATGGTCAGCATAGTCAGTTGCTGGATGACACTAATTACTGCTTCTCTCTCTTTTTCTATCTGTATGTCTCTCTCTTCTTCTCTCTCTCTCTTACTCTCTTTGTGTCTCTTTCTCACTCTTGCTCTCTCTCTCTCTTTCTCCTTCTCACTTTCTCTGTCTGTCTCTCTTTTTTGTTTACCTCTTTCTCTTAATTTCATTTCCTCTCTTGATCTGTCACTAAGTTATCTTTCTTTCTTTCTTTCTTTCTTTCTTTCTTTCTTTCTTTCTCTCTCTCTCTCTCTCTCTCTCTCTCTCTCTCTCTCTCTCTGTCTCTCTGTAGTTTTGTGTTAGGACTCTGTCACTGTGTGTGTGTGCAGTCAGTGTTTGGTCCCTCCAGCCTCTTGTATGTGCGTGTTCACTATGTTGACAGCAGCGTTTTCATGCTGATGTCTCTCGTCACCTTTAGTGACCTTCCTGCTGAGGCCAGACAGACAGGCCAGTAAATATGTGTGTGTTCCACTAAGAGGCGTATATACTTACCCAGCCAAGAGATGAACGGCGAGTGACCTCAAGTGATCTCGACTGCCCTCTCTTTTTAACTCCAAGCTTTAGACAAGCAGATTTATCAAGATCTAACATTCTGCTTTGTTAAAGTGATATGATACTATGAAAACTTACCTTAATTATTGCTATATAAAACTGTACTTGTTAAACTGGGATAAATTAAAGTGCTTAAATCTATAGATATCTATATCCATACATGCAAAGGGTGTAGCTTTTCAGTGAAATTCATCAGCGGTTTAGATAATGTTATTGAAACATGCAAAGAAAATCACATTTCGTGAGCGGTGAAGTTGCTTGAAGCTTTCAAATGGTGAGTGGAAAAGGTTGAAAAATTATCATTCTAGCAATGAGCTTTCATTTAGTTTGCATCTATTTAGAACACAGTAATTTCTGTGAGCTGTCGTAACTGCTGTGAGAGATTACATTGTAAATGGCAATAATCAGGGTCCAAGCACTAGGTGACTTATGCAGCCAATGGAGCACAAGTAGTAGATTTTAACTATCAAGATAATCAGGAAGTGACCTATATAATTTTGATTTACAATGTGTGGGATCACATGTGTGTGGAAAAAAAAGTTCATTTTGGCATATGAGCTGTGGTCTCCCCAGGTTTCAGTAAAATTTGAAATCTATGCTCACTGGGCATGACACAATTTACTGTTGGAATTTCACCATGTTATTCAACATGAGAATTAAAGGGAAAACAGTAAAAATGGCTTCAAGTGCTGATATCCTTTTTCAAAAAGTCTGCAAACTGAGACAGTGTTTGAGCTCCTCCTCATTTAGGAAAAGCAAAAGGAGAACAGAGAGTTTCACTGCCTTATTCAGGAGCTGAAACATTTATGAGCTCTTCTACAACATCTGGGATCTCCATAAATCAGTCTGAACTGATTTAGAAAATTCACCTCCGTGTGTGATCAAGCCAAAAATAAAATAATGCCTCTTTTTGCATGCACTTAATAATCCAATTATAAGTGAATTTCTGCAGTTATCTATTATTCAGTTGGTCATGTAAACAGCATACCCTGATTTCTTTGATCTGACTAAGATCTAGACATTTGATTAAGAAATCTGATAAATAAAACTGGATTTAACACTCTTACTCAGATTCCTTTTGGATTTCTCAGTCTGTGCACATGCAAAAATTGGCATATTGGCCATGGTACTGGAAATTTAACACATTTAACACAGCACCCACTAGACGGCAACAAAACACTTTTGTAGTGACATGGAAACCAATTACATGCTTGACAAAATGAAGGATTTCTGTATTCTTCACCTTTTAGATGATGTATGTTCATTTTGCCATGTAAAGTGGTGCAATATTTAAAAAAAAAAGCTGCAGCATGAAGTTTGAGTTTTATGTTATGTTTACATCATCTTCTGTGAATTTATTGCCTGGTTGCAAAGCAGAAATTTAATTACTGCCTGACCAGTGTAGACCGGAATTTCCTCTTTATCTGATTACTCAAGTGCATGTAAACACGAATTAAGGACAAAATCTAAATATATGCAGTTATTGGATTATTAAGCCCATATAAATGCTATTAATGTCAGAAAGCATGCTGGAACTCACTCCTGAGTTGTGAAGCGGCATAAATAATTATCTGCTTTCTTATTGAATCAGATTTACATTCGACTTACAGTTCTTAGTCTGAACAACATTAAGGTTGAATGATAAATACAGCCTTGCCTCAAAACAAGCTTGTAAATGCAGTGATTACTTTTCATCAAATTCAAATCATAATAAAACATATCATTTTCTAGTTACAAGCACTGAAGTGGTATATAATGAAAGTTAAGAACCTTCAATTCTGCACAATTTCTCAACTTGTTTCAAAAAACTATGTCAGAAATAATTCAACAAAATGCAAGGAGAGCCAGCAGAAGACAGAGCTCAGTGTCTTTCAGACCTGAGTGGCCTAATGAACTTAAGAACATAAAGGCAGAAAGTGGAACGCGAAGAGGAATTGCCATTCACACGAAACAGCTGGATGTGTGAAGATGATCAGATGCTGCAGATGTGAATTTAAGCCTCATGACTAACATTTCAAATGAACATTCCGTACTCACTCTGATGAATACTGATAATGAATGACGCACACTTGCTCTGAGTTTCATCATGTGTAGTGATTTCCCAGTGTTCTAGTGGGAGCTCCTCTCAAAGTGTAGTGAGAACAGACCCACCTGTCAAGAAGATCAAAGATGTGAGACAGCAATCCTAGAGGAAAACAGTGATGAACATCAGTTTGCCCTTATTTAACCCCGTCAGACCATCCTGGAAAGTAAAGATAAAGGAATGTTTATTCTGGTTTGTGGACTAATATCTCCAGCTCTAGTGTATAGATGTGTTTATTGAAGTAGTTCTTCGGGACTAAAGCATACAGTACTGTGTGAAGGTTTTAGGCATCGAAACAATTTTTTAAATAATTTACCTCATCAGAGTTTATCACAATATACATTAGAATAAAGTCATATTCATAATTCAAATAAACATAAAAACAATAAAAAGTAACAAGAATTTCTTGGGTCCATATTTTTTCTTGACACCTTCACAGCCGCCACAGAGACTTATTAATATCATCAATTCCATCATGAGGACAATTTACTGAAGCACTGATTGGTCAAACCAGGAGCTTTTTAACTACATATAATACTGGGTTTCCTGGAGGAGAGGCTTGGAAATGGTTAAACAAACACACATCCAGAAAATCACACACACACACACACACACACACACATATATATATATATATATATATATATATATATATATATATATATATATATATATATATTCATTATTAATTAATATTTTATAAATTTTGTTTATTCAAATATTAACACTTTTCTCAGCAAATAAACACATTTGGATTTTTGTCTCCTGTTGTGGCGTATCAATGTGTTTATCGAGGTTGGTTTTGGACGAACATCTATTCTAGTGTATAGATGCAATTGCTGAGATAGTTTTTGGACTAATATTTCCATTCTAGTTTATAGATTTGTTTGTTGAGGTAGTTTGCAGACTACTATCTCCTTGTGTATAAATTTGTTTGTAAATATCTCTTATTCTAGAGTATAGGAATGTTTATTGAGGCTGTTTAAGGACTAATATCTCTTATTCCAGAGTATAGGAGTATTACCTAAGGTTGTTTATAGACTAATATCTCTTATTCTAGGGTATATGAGTGTTTATTGATGTCAGTCAGGGAGTAATATAGATTACTCTAGTTTAAGGATTTGTTTGTTGAGGTAGTTTTCAGACTAATATCTCATTGTGTATAAATGTGATTGTAAATATCTCTTATTCTAGAGTATATGAGTGTTTATTGAGGCTGTTTAAGGGGTAATATCTCTTATTCTAGAGTATAGGAGTGTTTATTGAGGCTGTTTAAGGGGTAATATCTCTTATTCTAGAGTATAGGAGTGTTTATTGAGGCTGTTTAAGGGCTAATATCTCTTATTCCAGAGTATAGGAGTATTATCTAAGGTTGTTTATGGAATAATATCTGTTATACTAGGGTATATGAGTGTTTATTGATGTCAGTCAGGGAGTAATATCTCTTACTGTAGTCTGCAGGAGTGTTTATTGAGATTATATATGCTTAATATCTCCTATTTTTGTGTATGAAGTGATTCCAATGCAATAAAAATATATCACATCAAAGCAAATGTTTGTCAACAAACTATGTATGCATGTATTCTTGTTCTTATGGTCTTAGGAAGTCTTAGAAAACAGTGTTTCTCAGACCAGATCTGCTGTGCTTGTTCATGGTTGTTACTGTACAGAGCACAGATCCTTAGGGCTACAGTGAAAAACCATTTGGTGGCTGATTACACCAAAGCAGCCACAGGAATTTTCTGGCCATCATTGTGGTCCCACTTCATCATAGCCAGGCTATGAGCATCTGTCTCAACATCAACACATGGTTAGCCAAGTTACTACTACAAAAAGTACTACAATCTCATTTAGTTTTCCAGTAGTTCTTAGCCTATTAACTTCTTTATTCATGAAAGTTGCTATACGATTTTTTTTAAGTATTATTTTTATTAGTCATAGTAGTATTAGGGAAACACAGGGTTTTCTTTAGACACATTAGAACATGATGATCATGTTGTCTACAATTTTAGTTTTTATTGATTTGTATATTTGATTTATATAACAGTTGGTAGTTCTGTGATAATGTATACATAAATATATATTAATTTTGTGCATTGCATAACAAAGATGGAAATAGGAGAATGTTATTACACCACTAGCATCTTATGACATTAACAGTAATAATTCTAAAAATATCAACTGACAGCACTGCATCTAAAGGTGTTATTATTAAATAGCAAAAAACTAAGAAATCAAGGAACTGCAAATTAATTCCAGTGAATTAACTAAAACAATAAATAGAAACCATCAACATAAAAGCGGCATTTTCTTCTCCATCCTCTCACTGTTTATATTTCACCCATATATGGTTAAATCTCTTATATCGTTGCTGCTGAAACCCTAATGCTGATACTCCTGAGGAGAAAACTGTAGTATTGCAGAGGTCTAGAAATTAAGGAACTGTGGCCAGGGTGCGTCTGGACCAAAGAAAGCAAACATAACTGCAAACATTTACCCTGAATCAGAACCTCTCTCTGATCGCTGTATATCAAACTCCATTCCGTTTATAATCTTTATCACTCATGGCTGTAAACTTTAACAGCTTGACGTCGTCCTTTAGACTGGCAACCATTTTCCATTCCGCTTGCTTCTATGTTGCTTGTAAGTTTTGTAATATGATTTATTTACTCTTTTTTTAGAGAAAATGCACCTCAGCAAAACATTTCCCTCCCGTTTCTGCTAATGACATATCTGGAGCTGGAAAACGTCAGCCTAGCTTGGAAAAAACAGATGATGTGACTTTCCGAAAGAGCTGTTTAATTCCCACACAATTAGAAAGAAACAGGCCAAACCCGCTCACCAAAACGGCTGCTTGTGGTTTGACTCAGCGGGTCTTTTTCTAGCAAAGCATTGCAGTTTCTACACAGTGATCAGACCCCATGACCTCTATTACCTCATCAGAAAGAGAGATGCTGCAAAATATACTATTCAGTATTAATTTCATTCTCAAATATTTTCACATTCTAATATAAATATATGTATAACAGACCAACCTGTCCATTTTTATAAACTCAATATGTGTGGGGAAACTCTGCGTCCACTTACTGTCTATGAGATACCGCAACCTTCTTGGTAGTTGGTAGAGGTAAAGTCAAAGACAATAGTTCATCTTTTGCTGAACAGTTTATATTGGTCATCCTTCATCAGTTGCCTGGATGTTTTTGATTAGTCGACTATTCTCAATCCAGCAGTGACACTGAGGTGTTTAAAAACTCCAGCAGTATTGCAGTGTCTGATCCACTCACGCCAGTGCAACATACACAAGCACACCACCACAATAGTGTCAGTGAAGTGCTTGAATGAACCAGCACCCCAATAATACATGCTCTGTGGAGGGCCTGTGGAGGTCCCAACCATTGAAGAACAGGGTGAAAGGGGGATAACAAAGTATGCAGAGAAACAGATGTACTACAGTCTGTAATTGAAGAACAAGACAGTGCTCCTATATGGTCAGTGGAGCTAAAGTGGACATTGAGTGTAGAAAGGTGAAAGAACTTCACCTAACAAAAGTGAAGTTCACAGTAAACATTCTGAACACCATGGGTATTAAACACACTCCTTGAAAGGCCATAAGTTGCACCAGGTTTCTCAAAGAGCACAGTGTGTGAGCTGCTCCTTTATGAGGCAGCAGCCCAAATCAGAACACATGTGTAACTGGTACGAGTTTATGAGGGCAACTAATCAAACAGAAACAGACTGTGTGTGTTTTTGTGTGTGGGTATGTGTGTGTGTATGTGTTTGTGTGTGATGAGAGACACATGAAAAGCATCCTGCTATAAAGGCTGTTGAAGCAGATGTATAGCTTTTGAATGGAAAATAGTGCTGTTTATATCAGTGTGGTACATGTTCAGTGAGGGTGTGTGCATGTGTGTGTTTGGTATGTGTGAGGTCAGAGAGGACATGGGTTTCTGTGAGGTTTTCTGTTCAAGGCTGCAAATCTGCAGACTGAACCCTGGATTTATTGCTCTACTGTACATTACAAATACACAGGCTGGAGTGTGTGTGTGTTCTGTTGTTTGTTTAGATCTGGAGTCCTAAGTTAAAAGTTGTTACATGGATTCAGTCTTAAGTGTAATTCTTTAATCAAAGATTTTGTGGTATATATATATATATATATATATATATATATATATATATATATATGTATATATATATATGTATGTATATATATGTATATATATCTTGCTGCTGTTGAAACAAAGCCTCACATCTCCATATGTATATATATATATATATATATATATATATATATATATAAATTGAGCATATAAGTGTATATGGAGTCTATGAGCACATATGAAGTCTGTGTCTGTGTGTACATACTTGTTTCTGTGTGTGTATTTATTCTTCCTCTTTCCTCATCGTGGAGTCTATGGTGCTTTCCTTCAGCTCCACACACAAAGTAGCTCATTCTTTATAGTGAAGCACAGAGTGTGTGAGCATGTGTGTGTATTGACCCCGTTTGCCCTGTGATAATTCACAGCATACTGGCTGACTATAACACAATATTAAAAGCCTTATTGTACATTCATTAGCCTTTTGAAACTATGTGGGGGGGGTGCTGAATTACTAACAGGCTCTCAGTCAGCCTTTGTATTATTACGGCCCTCGAGTGGACCACAACACACACACACACACATACCCAGGCGTAGGTGTGACACACTGTCGTCACTGTGTGTGTGTGTGTGTGTGTGTGTGAGAGAGACACATTGCCGTCATTGCAGTGTCGCGACCTCCTCCTGACCTCTGATGGCTGGCGCTGGAGTGCGAGACAGGCCTGGCAGTGTGGCACTCACACACATACACATACACTGTCTCGACCACAATGTCGCCTTTTGTTGGCATGGCGCCCTAATTGACATCAGCGACCCCCAAAAAAGCAGGCATGCGTGTGACAGACACACACACACACACACATACATTTTTGTATTTTTTATTTTTTAGAGGCATATTTTTATGGGCCAATCTCTCTGTGCCTCAGTGTGTACATTTTCGTTCTGTAGTGTGTGCAGTAGAACTGATGTGTGTGTGTGTGTGTGTGTATGTGTGTGTCTGTTTCAGATTGAGAATGTGGAGGCTTGCTTGACGTTTCTAGAGGCCAGAGGAGTCAGCGTACAGGGCCTAACTGCTGAAGGTAAGATACTCTATCTCTCTCTCTGTCTCTTCCTTTTCCTTTCTCTCTCTCACTCTGTTTCTCTTTCCTCTTTTCTATCTATCTATCTATCTATCTATCTATCTATCTATCTATCTATCTATCTATCTATCTATCTATCTATCTATCTACACATCTGCTGTTTTCACTCCATTTCTTGCTGGTAATGGTTACTCTAACTGGCTGTTTTATGATTAGTAAGTTAATTGGTTAGTTATTGGTCAGTGAATGACCTTCAGTATTTCACTGCAGTGTGTGTGTCCTGTTTTTAATCTAAACTCAGGGCCAAATACATTGCAGTGTGTGTGTGGGTGTGACACACGCACATACACACACACACACACACACACACACACACACACACACACACACACACACACACTATAAGCTGAGTTTCAGCTCTAAAATGCTGCTCACTTCCATTATTCTATGGCACAGAGCTTTGAACTGAGTAATTAAACAACAACATCAATCAGCATCACTATACTGAAGGCCTTTTAGAGTTTAGGAGATTATTACATTTATTTTCCTGGAAGGCAAAAACACTGCAGGCACATCACGCACACTCTCACATCACACGTCTGTTCTAAAGGTCTCCAGTCTATAGGCCTCGTAAAAATTAAATGTGAACCTCTTTAAACAGCACAGCTCTGAAACACATTTAATTAACAATCCCAGCTTTAGGAAAGATGCTGCATTAACCCACACATGAGAGCATAAGTGTGTGAAGGGCTCTGTGAAGTTGGAAATTAGTGAAGTAACTGTAGAAATGGGTGTAGATTAACTGTTGAAATGAGTGGAGCATAACCATGCATGGGGGTGGGGCATAACCATGGAGGTTGTGGAGTGTAACCATTGAAATGTGTGTAGTGTAACCATGGAATTAGGTCTTGTGTAACTGAGGAATTGAGTGTAGAATAACTATAAAAATATATGTAACATAATCACAGAAACTGTAGCGTAACCCCTGAAAATGTGTTGCATAACCATGGAAAGTGGTGTAGGGTTAATATGGAAATTAGTGTAGAATAACCATGGAAATAGGTGAAAAGTAATAATAGGAACTTGTGTAGCTTAATTATGGAGAATAGTGTAGTATAAACATGGAAATTACTGTAGAATAACCATGGCAATGTATGTAGTGTAACTACTGAGGTGGATGTAGCTTAACTTTTGAAATGAGTGTAAAATAACCAGTGATTTAGGTGTAGCGTAACCAATAAAATGGTTATGCTACAATGAGTAACCATTGATCTAAGTGGTGCATAAATTCGTGCAAATGGGTTGTGGAACCATGGAAATGACTTTAACCATAGACATGGATTTACATTTACATTTACAGCATTTAGCATACACTCTTATCCAGAGCGACTTACAAAAAGTGCTTTGTCAATCTAGAGAAAGTATCTTTGCTAGTTACCAATAGCTTAGAGAAAAAGACAGTCCTGAGCTCAGATACTGCTAGAAACAAAATTCACTGCAGACACCAAGAGAAAAAGAAACAGAGTTGAACGCAGAACTCTGTGCCATTCAATGCAATACAATAACAAACAATACAATAAACTACAATACACAGTGAAGTACAGTAAAAATAAGTGCAGCTTATAATTCAGTGCTCATTTAAGTGCTGTTCGGAGAGCCAGTGGGAGTTCATTCCACCACCTGGGTGCCAGTACAGAGAACATTCTTGACGCTTGTCTTCCGTGCACCTTGAAGGATGGCAGGTCAAGCTGAGCTGTACTCGAAGCTCGAAGGGCTCGTGGTACAGTTCGAGATTTCACCATTGCCACCAAGTAGGTAGGGGCTGGTCCATTTTTGGCTTTGTAGGCAAGCATTAGGGTTTTAAATCTTTACACCAGCCACTGCTAGAAAAGTGAGGTGAACAGGCACCAGTTACCAGACACACACACACACACAAAAACAGCTTCCCACTACCGGCCGTTAAACCTCTGTTTTCAGCTAGTAGTCCTGAGAAGGAGGAAGTGGACAAGGTTACAGCTGGTATGATGACCACACACACACACACACACACACACACACACACACACACGCACGCACACACACACACACCCACTCAGGCACACAGCAGCCGTGATGAGCGGGTTTACAGTCATTTAGTAAAATCTCTCTTCCTTTTTTGTGTAACTGATGTCTGAAAGCGGGGCTGTCATCTGAGGGACTTTCTCTCTGTTCTCCAAGACTAATTATGGCTCAGTTACTGTTTCTTTACTGAATTTAACATATTGACAAAACGAAAACATAAAATAAGGCCTGGGCAAAAGTTATGGCACCTTTTTTATATTGTATATTATTTCAGTATATTAAACTTCAGTATGTTTAATATATTAAACTTCAGTATGTTTAGTATGTTAAACTTCAATATGTTACCAACACCAAAAGTATCCTGGCAGTCCTGCTAATGAGTGAATTCAGCTACTTCAAGGACACCCTTTGCTGACACATACGTTTTATTGACCGTTGGCCAATAGAAAAAGAGCAACTACACATGAGCCTGATGTCACCATGCCTAATTCCAGGTGTCAATTAAAGGGGTATAAATGCTGTGGAGCAGTGGAACTGTGTTCCATGTAGTGATGTAGGTCCATCCAGTACCTTTGGGATGAGCTGGAGTGGAGTTTGTATTCCAGAAGTAATCATCCAAGATCAGCACCTGAACTCACCTGACCTCAATACAATCAAATCCTCATAGCAATGTTCCAACATTGTGTAAAGTGTAAAGCCATCTCAGAAGAGTAGAGTCTAATAATATTTGCACATGATGTGTGTATATGTGAATGTTTTATAGTCGCAAAAAACAGTGAATTTTAAAATGGTGTGTTGATTTAGACCACCCACACAACACTGAAACTGAGGTCTGTGGACTGATCCATATAGTTAAAATTTAATCTTAAAATTTGGACTGGATTTTGGTTTTATGCTACTCTGCAGCTCAGTTAGTGATTAGACTCTCACATTACACTGAATGTAGAACAAATTAATCACCCTAAACTACAATGAAAGAGAGAGAGAGAGAGAGAGAGAGAGAGAGAGAGAGAGAGAGACAGGAGATAACAATAGGGAGAGAGTGAAAGACAGAGAAAGAAGAAAAGAATATGGAGAGAGAGAAAGAGAGAGAGAGAGGGGAAAAGAAGAATGTGAAGGAGGCAGAGAGACAAAGAAGTAGAGAGATATAGTGCTGTGTCAACTAGAAAGAAGGCCAACTCATCCCTCACTTATATTTACTGCCAAATATTAGAGATGTGAAAGTGGGAGTAAAGGCTGTTTAGAAAGAGAGGAAGAGTGGAGGGAGAGGGAGGCAGAAAAAGCAGGTATCAGGAAAAGACAAATGGAGAAAGAGAGGGAGAAAATAAAAGGAATGAAAGAGGGTGATAGAAAAGAAATACAAAAGAGATAGGAAGATGGAGGAAGAAAAGGAGAGAGAAAGAGCAAAATAGAGAAGAGAGAGAGAGCGAGAAAGGGAAAAGAGGAGACAAAGAGAGAAAAAGAAAGAAGGAGAGAGAGAGAGAGAGAGGCCAAAAATCTGACTCAGAAATCCTTCCACCATCATTGTACTGTGTTGAATTCATTTATTCTGACAGTAAACAGTGTTCTGTCATTAGAGCAGTATGTAATCTGTGCCATCGTCTGACTGTATCAAGTGTTTTATGCGCTTGGTCAGAGGGGTGTCATCCAGAATTGTTATAAAGGTCACTAAAGGTCAGATGGGGTCAGACTGAAACAAAGCCTCTGTCCATGCCCCTTATGACTAAACCTCACACTCCTCTACTTCCTCACACACAGAACAAAACACTGTGGTTTCTCTTCTTTAGCAGTTTGATTCTCCATCAGTTGTTAGTGTGAATTACATTTAATGTTTCAGACTTTTCTGTGAATGTGCTTCTACAGATTCAAGCTTAGTGAGAAAGGCAAGAAGAAGTGTTCTGCTTATTCGTTTATGTAGTGCTTAATATAATTTTTATTTTTAAGAATAAATCCCAATATATATATATATAAATATATATATATATGTATGTGTGTGTGTGTGTGTGTGTGTGTGTGTGTGTGTGTGTGTGTGTGTGTATTTAAATACATACATATAAAAATAAAAATTAGATTAAGCACTACATAAGTAGGAATAAGTTCACTGTTGTCGGATCAAAACCTTGTATCTCCAAAAAGGCCAACTTTACTGGAAAATGTCATTACTTTTCATGTAAGTCAATGGAACCAGACGTTTTTCCAAGTAATTCTGGGTCATTTCTGTAGATCATATGTATTCTGGGTCATATGTAGGACCAGGGGTACTTTCAAATTATGTCAAAAACTGAAAAATGACAAAGATGGAGACATGAGGTTTTGTTCTGACAGTAACGATATATATATGTGTGTGTGTGTGTGTGTGTCTGTGTGTGTGTGTGTGTAAAACATTATTGATCTATGTGGTACTCTTTATAACATATGCTTGTGTTCTACAAAGTGTATATATTTGTGTGTGTGTGTGTGTGTATACTTCAAATATATTTTTATATAGTATGTATTATATGCAATCATTAGCAAAAGTTTGAACTCATGGTCAAATTGTATGTAAGAGTTTTATAAGTGAAAAAAAGTGAACACAAAAAAACTTAAATATGGCATTTCTATAAGATATAATTTAACACTATGTATTAAGGGTTGCCTACATTTTTGCACATGACTGTATGTTTGTAGTATTGCTAATATATGTAAGTACATCTTATGTACATTAAAGTACTTATAATGAAATATATGTTTAAATAGTACATCTTACTTCTTCTAATATATGTACATATACATTTAGTAATTCTTGCAATATATTACATGTTTATGTAGTACATATTATACATGTGTTTAGTACTCATTCTAATAATTATACTTTTATTTGTTTCTATCTCTGCTAATTTGCTTATTGATTGCTTTGTCCTATAATACTAACATGCATGGGACATTTACAGTATTCACTTGCTGCTTGTTTATTTTATTACTATTCTGTCAATGTATCAATAAATTTACCCAAATTGCAGTTGGTAACTCATTGCATTAAATTGAGCAAGATAAAATTAATTAGTTCATTTAATTGGTTTCTGAAACTTGTTACCCACCTTGGTTTTCTTAAAGTGCCTTAAATGCTGTGGATCTGTTTTGTGTGTGTGTTTTGTGTACAGAGGTGTGTAAGGGGAACCTGAAGAGCATCTTGGGTTTGTTCTTCATCTTGTCCCGGTATAAGCAGCAACAGCAGCAGCAACAGCAGTACCTGCAGTCTCTGGTGGAGCTGCAGCAGCAGGTCACACACCAAGCCACTGGGGCAGCGCCTCCAAGCCACAAAACACAAGACATGCAGTCCAGGTAGGCCAGAGGTTACTCAAAGAACTTCTTATAACCTCTTCCCTCAATAGCTAAAATTATGACTGATATGCAATACTGAAGTACTATTTTGAAGCATTTATATACAATTCGGTACTACTGATTCGAGTACTGCGACA